>NW_020200993.1:76632-80545 GCF_001531365.2 Cynara cardunculus var. scolymus
TGAAGTGCGGTCGAGTCTTTCTTCAACACCATTTAAAGAAGGGATTGTGAGATCGATCCGTAAATCCAAAGTTTTACGATTGAATCCACCTTTTTCCATTATGCATCCGTGGGTTTAGGAGTAGAGTCGTCGATGTGATCAATGACGTCAAAGGCAATACAATGGGTGGAGAAAAGTTCTCTCCACGCATCATAATTGAGACGTTCGAGTTCAAGAATGAGAGGAACGTAGGTTTTGATATTCGTTATACCGAAAACCTTGTTTGGGGGAGTTTGATTGACGGACATGTTTGAAGGAAGGCAAGAACGATTGAGGAGGAGGAGGCGGCGATGGGAGGCGTGGCCGGCCCTAGATCGCTGAAAGAGAGAAAGAAGGGAGGAGGTTGAGAGGAATTAGGAAGGGATCCTAATTTTGCTCTGATACCATATTAGAGAGAATGATTTCCTTGATTGATTAGACAAAATACAATCATTTAAATATACAACAGATGGGGCATGGGCCAAACGCTATACGGGCTAATAAACTAAGCCTAATATACAATCTGATCTGCTAACACATTTGATCAAAATTGATCAAAACAGTTTCAAGAACTTCAAAGAACAGTCGATCAGTAAAAACCTAAAATTGAACACTGAATTCAATCCAAATTGATGAATTGAACAATACAACTTAGTCACAAATGGTTTTAGATCAAATCCCAATCAAAATTTGAATCAAAACTCAAACAAAATCGATTTCGAATTCAAAAAAATTGACAAATGTGTTCGACAGGGAAACATTTCAAGAAACTTCAAAATTCTTCAAGAATTCACTCAAATCTGCTTCAATTCTGATCTTTTCTGGTTACTGTAACCTGCTCTGATACAAAATAAAGTTGATATTAAATGTGATGTGGAAGTGAAAATGAAACACTAAAATGTTCTTTCATATTGTAAAACAATGTAACATCGCTAATGTTAAATAATAAATTATTGTTTCACAAGGTGAAACAATGTACTGTTGTTATACAATTTGAAAACACAACAAAAGTTGATAAGAAATGGAATGTGAAATGCTAAAATGTTGTTTCATATTGTGAAACAATGTAGTTTTGTTTCACATGGGGAAACAATATACTCTTGTTTCACATGGTGAAATAATGTAGTGTTGTTGTACCATGTGAAAAGAAACAAAATAAAAGTGTTGTTTCACAAATTGAAATAACATACAAGTTAAATCACTTTTATTGTTTCATGTAAAAGTTGTAATTATTAAGAAAATGTGAAAAAAATAATGATACATGTGTCAAATTTTTGTTATATAATTTTTTAAACCATATTTTAATTAATATATTTTTGATTTAAAATTTTATTATAATTAATATAATTTTGATAACCATCATTGTTTACTATGGATTGGATGTCAAATGCCTAAAATGCACATTTCAACTTGCCATTTATCTAATAATTAGTTTCAAGTTTCAAAAATATCACAAAATGTCATCGTCTTTTATAGTTGTAGATTAAATTCAATTAATGATTAAGATTGGCCCTCATAGTCCTCGACCTTTTTTTGATTCTCACATGATTTAACCCTGTATAAGTTTGAAATTGATTCGCATACAAGTTATGATTAAGATTCACATGTGAATCCATATTAAGATTTACATGTGAATTTATGTTAGAATTCACATGTTTACATATGAACCAATATACACCTAATTATCACCTCTGACAATGGTTTGTTGGGATCTTTTGTGTTTGGTTATATTTCAAAGTTCAAACGACCAATGAAGAACATAGATGTTCATGTTTACATATAAGAATTATTTCGATTATGGATGGTAAATGATTTCAAGGTGGAAAATAAGATAAAAAACAGATAATTATCAATATTCAAAAATAAATCAAATATCCTAATCTATCTTCTTTTTTCCATAATCATTTTTGAATATTAATAAACATCCTTTTTTATCCGATCTTCCACCATGAAATGATTGAAGACTTTACAATCCAGAAATCGAATTAAACTCTCATATGCCTAAATCTTGTTTGTGAACACGAACGTCAATGTTCTTCACTGATAATTTGAAATGGAACTAATCAATTAAATGCAAAAGATCCCAACAACCCATCATCAAATGGTGATCACATGTATATTGATTCATATGTGAACTTGTAAATCATGACATAGATTCACATGTGAATCTTAATCATAACTTTTACATGAATCGGTTTACAAATAATTCGGGGTAACGTGAACCTAACAGCATGTAACAACCTACGTTTTTGTTTTGATTCAGGTATATGCCTCATGTGGTTCGGTGAACCGAATCCGAATATAAATCTATTCGAGCAATGCAACAATAATAATCAACAATGGCTATATATGATGGAAGGAGTAACATCAACGAGGAATGACATTCACCAAGAAAATTAAATGGCTCTGTGTATCTTTTAGTTACCTCCACAAACAATTGATTTTATCAAGTGCACAAATATCATCATCTAACTCAACAACGGCTGACATGCATCAATCCTAAGCTTCAACTTTGATTGCTTTATTTTGGTCAATGACATATAAGTCACCCAGTCAAACATGATAATATCTACTTTATAACTAATACTCAAACAAAAGACTAAAATAATCCAAAATGTCATGTGAAACATTGTGTGAATAGGAAAAAAAGGGTAATCCAGTTACAGTAACCGATCCAGCTTCAAAAAAGGGAAACTTATAGAAATAGCTATTTTGGTCGGATCCATTCATCTCTTAGTCCTCTTCCAGTATTTCAACAAATCACTACCTCCGCAAGTATTTCAATAAATCACTACCTTCTAACATTATATTTCAAAATGAGTTACAGAACCGAAAAAGTTAGTTACATCTCTGTGCTGGTGGTTCATAGGTGAAAGTTAATGATCAGTGGGAGTATGTTTCTTCTGAAACGATGCACCAAGCCATGATGTTAGCCCCAAACATTACACATCCAAGCTTTGTTAGGTATGTTCATAAATAATTTGGTTTACACAGTTATGTTGGTATGATTTGGTTAGCATACAAGTATTGTGGTTCATTTTATAAATTAGGTGCAATGGCGATGTTTTTGCTTTCATGGAATTTGTTGTTAGGTCAAATAACCCGCCTACACTTTATGCGTATGTTGATCCTTCGACATATGGTGGAAGCGATGCCGAGGGTAGTTCTATTCTAGGATTTTGTTAGGAGGAGGATGAGTCACAAAGACTTCAGTTGTAGAGGATACAAACATTCCAAACTTTAATTTAGATCTATCTCTGTTTGGATTGTCTTTCTTAGAGGTAAATCTGAGACAAGATTTGATATGAGTCGAAATTTGACACTCAATGATCTCGGTCACTTTTACTAAAGCTTTGTGCCATCATTTGATAGTGGCTTTTTCACTTTGTAGTTCCACGAGAGCTTGTTATTCTTTCATCCCTAACTATCTGATTGACTATGACTTGATCACGAAGCTTGTTTTCAATGTTAGTGAATTCCTTTATCTTTATTTGGAATTTTTCCAGTCGTTCACTTAATTCGATATTTAAGCGTTCATCTTTACTCTTGTTATTTATAGCATTATAAAGATCAACATTCAGATAGTCAAGATCTTTTCTTTTGTCAGCATCAGATAGAGAAGGGCCACTTAAGTCAGGTACCTGAAAGGCTTTGGCTGGTTCAACTAGAGGTGATGAGGTTGAGGCTTCAGGTTCTTCGTTAGGGGTGTTCGCGGTCTGGTTTGGACGGTTTAACCCCTTAAACCACAAACCAAACCGTAATGGCGGTTTATAAAATTTTCAAACCGAGCGTTTGACATCAAGTGCCCAGACCGGTCAAACCAGACCACGAAAAGGCGGTCTGGTCTGACCGGTTTAGGCGGTTTGGGCCTTTAATGGACTTTAAATATTAAACT
>NW_020200993.1:82975-84213 GCF_001531365.2 Cynara cardunculus var. scolymus
TCTTTTTCTACTTTATACGGGATTCTTCTTAACCATGAGCAATCTCGTCAACTGAAGAGGAATCTTGTAAAAGAGTCAAGGGAAATGAAAATCTCTCCTTTGGCTTTGATCTTTGAGGCTTCTTCAGTTGAAACTTCTTCTACCCCTTTTGTTTCTTCTCTTCCTCCCGTTGTTATCACGGAGATAGATTCTTCTATCTCTGAGGACATTCCAAAATCTAATTTAACAGATTTTTGAGTCCCTGGCACTCCTGACTAAGTCATTTAGGAGGTTCGCCAGTAAGAGCAACTTCCGTAGATCTCCTCAACTGTCCCTCAGGGAAAAGCCAAAGTCTGAAAGAATAGACAAGGCTTCAGCTGTCTGCTACAACTGTCACTGGCCCGGACACTTTGCAGGTGAATGTAGATCAAAGAAGACTGGGACGCCATCTTCTAAAGCTCTTTCCTCCTTCAGGACCAAAGATGAGAAATACTCAAAACTGAAGGAGAAGTACAAGAAGATGAAGAACAACCAGCGAAAGGCTAAAGGCCTTATTGCTGAAAAGCATGATTGGGCTGAGTCATCCGGTGAATCATCCTCGGATGAAGAGGATAAATCCTACGTCTGCTTGATGGCCATAGATGCAGATGAAGGATCTTTAGAAGCGTCTACTTCTTCTGAGCCATCTTCTTATTCTTCTACTCAGGTATGTTTCCTGAATGAACCCTCTTCTTCTTCTAGTCTTTCTGCACTAGATACACTGACGCTTGACCTTTACAATGCCCTCAATGGAAAATCAAAAGCAGAAATGCTTAACATTGATCTTCAAGAGCAATTAACGATTTGCCATTCTAAGATCAAAGAACTGACCTCTGTCGAGGAAAATCTTAAAGATCAGGTTATTGTAAACCAAGCCATCACTGTTGAACGTGATAAGACTATCACTGAGCGTGAGCGAGCAATTGCTGAACTCAAGGCCGAGAAAGCTACCATTGAAGGGTGGTGCAAAGCTTCCATCAAGGCCTCTGAGATCATTAACATTCAAATCCCCACCAAGATAACGACTAGTGTAGGATTCTCCTATGATCAGGAAGAATGTGTTAAAGACAGGTCCATGCTCAAGTTTGGTACCTTCGTCTCTTCTATTCCCAACACTTCTTCCTCTCAGTCTTCCTCTTTTACTGAGAGTCATCTCGAAGGAACTCCTTTGAGTTCTGGATGCAAAGACAAAGGTAAATCCGTTGTCACGGCATCCCTTC
>NW_020200993.1:86403-87709 GCF_001531365.2 Cynara cardunculus var. scolymus
GGATATTCTTCTGTATCCAAAGCCTTCAGAGTATTCAACAAACGAAGACAGACAATAGATGAATCTATTCATGTCACCTTTGACGAATCTCAGTCAGCTAATTCAAAACCCATCTTAAATAATGAGGATGAATTAGAAAACTAGATGTTCTCTCACTATAGACAACCTGAAGCTTCTTACAGTGCTCCTTCAACACTGAATCTCCTGAAGCTGAAGATTATCCACTCATCATTCCAGTTACAGCTAGTCACTCCACCACATCTTCTTCAGAGATTGCTGCAGTGCCCATTAGCTGTGTTCCTCTTTCTACTTCAAACACTGATCCACCAGTGAATGAAATGCCTTCAGTTTCTGAACCCGTTTCAGTCACTGAATCTGAGGCTTCTTTGGCAATAGTCCTTATTGCTGAAGAAACTGCTGCTGAAGTCTCATCTTCTATACCTGAACTTGTTTATTCAGATGAATCCCCTTTATCGGCTCAACGATGGACTAAAAGCCATTCAATTCATCAAATTCTTGGTGATCCAGATGCAGGTATCAAGACACGTCGTGGTCTAGGTAATATATGTCTCTTCGTCAACTTTCTTTCTTTAGTTGAACCTAAGAAAATCAGTGATGCTATCTCTGACCATAGTCGGGTTCTTTCTATGCAAGAAGAGCTCATTGAGTTTGATAGGAACAAAGTCTGGTACCTTGTCCCACGTCCATCTGACAAATCAGTGATAGGCACCAAATGGGTCTATCGCAACAAGTTGGATGAAGATGGTGTGGTAACCCGCAACAAGGCTCGACTTGTTGCTTAGGGTTATGGACAAGAAGAAGGAATTGGCAATGACAAAACCTTCGCACCAGTGGCTAGACTCGAAGCAATTCGACTCTTTCTAGCCTTTGCTGCCCATAGAGACTTCAAGGTCTTTCAGATGAATGTAAAGAGCGCTTTCCTTATGGAAAACTTTAAAAGGAAGTTTATGTTGAACAACCTCCAGGGTTTCTTGACCCTAAGTATCCAAACCACGTCTATAAGTTGGATAAAGCTTTTTGTGGGTTAAAGCAGGCTCCTCGTGCCTGGTATGATACCCTTTCTTCTTTTCTCATCTCTGAGAAATTTTCTCGTGGAAAGATTGACCAGACCTTATTTCTTAGGAAAGTTAAAGGTCACATCATTCTCGTCCATATTTATGTCGATGATATTAGTTTTGGTTCCACTAATCCCTCTTTATGTTTTCGTTTCGCTGAACGCATGAAGAAAGAATATCAGATGAGCATGATGGGAGAACTAACATTCTTTTTAGGTCTCCAGATCAAA
>NW_020200993.1:88044-94219 GCF_001531365.2 Cynara cardunculus var. scolymus
GCTGTCAGCTTCTAGGTGGAAAGTTGGTGAGCTGGACAAGCAAAAAGCAAAATTCAGTGTCCACATCAACAGCTAAAGCTGAATATGTAGGCACTGGTAGCTGCTGTGCCCAAATTTTTTGGATGAAAAATCAACTGTTGGACTACAATCTTCAGTTTTCAAAGGTTCCTATTTATTGTGATAGCACTAGTGCTATTGCTATTGCTATTGCAAACAACCCTGTACTTCACTCCAAGACCAAACTTATCGAGATCCGATATCATTTTATCAGAGATCATGTTATRAATGGTGATATTGAACTTCACTTCATTCCAACTGAGTATCAACTCGTTGACCTTTTCACCAAGCCTCTTGATGAGACAAGATTTAATATCTTGATCAGCTAATTGGGTATGTTGAACACTGAAGATTAATCTTCAGCTATTAAACATCACTCAGTAAGTGAAATGATTCAATGCTCTATCTCTAACACTGAACTTTTGAGTAAATATATCTATTCTCTCTCATGTATGATTACTCTTCTCTTTTTTAAAACTTAAAACCTTCACTGAAGCTTTTTCTTTTTCAGTGATAAATGTTTTTAAAAGGTGGTCTCAGTGATTCTCTTATCACTAACCACATCTCTAAATATATTTTTATACTTTTCTTAAAATTCAAAACTATCACTGAATCTCTTCTTATCAGTGATTAAAACGTTTTTTTAAATGGCATGTTTCAGTGACTCTCTTATCACTGAATCCGATGTCTTAAAACTCTCACTGAATCTTTTTTTTAGTGATAAAATGTTTTAAACGGTCTTATCAGTGTTTCTTTAGACACTGTATGACTCTTCATTTTCTTAAAAACTATTTGTTTTTAAAAGAAAATAGTTAATGAACCGTCTTTATGACGACATTCTCTATTTACTATGTGCGACGCTGTGAGACACGCAAAAGGTTCTGTCATTACGCTACCTCATTTAATGCCATCCGATCATGGATGAGAACGTGGTATCTTTTTCATCATGACCACTTTCCCGAACCGTCGTTGTTTTTCTCTCTCATATTATTTCTCTCTTCTCCTACCTATAAATATGAGACTTCTTCTCCACTTTTCTCTTTACGCTTACAAAATTCTTAGACGAACTCTGCAAGAATTCTCCCAAAGCAAGAACTCTCAAAATCTTCTAAGCTCTTTCGAACTTTTCTGTCTTACAACTAAGGTCGATATCTTCTTCTTTTTCTTTATCTTCTGTTATAAGAAACGTTTAATCTACTTTAAGAATCTTGTTCTCTTAAATACATTAAACAATAAAGGTTTTTAATCATCTTTTTTTATTATAATCTTGTTTCTTTATACACATTCCACTTGATAAACCCTAATCTTTTAAGGTTTTTCAAAAGAAGTTTTCACATGTTCAAAAACTTTTTCTATACTCTTAACCAAAAACTCTTGGTTTATTTCTAACAACCTGTTTGCTCTACTTCTTATTGATACAAACAGATGGCAGCCAAGAACGTCAACTTCTCCATTGACGAGATCTCCATCAAGTCCAACAACCACATTGCCTTGTTGGAGATACCTTCCTCCAAGGCGTATTATCAAGATGCGGCTGACTTCCTCAAACAGTCGTCCTTGGGCTACGCACTCAACCATGAGCCCATCATGGTGAAAGAGCTCCTTCAGCAGTCCTGGCTCACTGCTGAAGTTGTCAAAGTTGAAGTTAAGCCTGGACGCCAGGCGGAGCAGATCAACTTCACTTTCAATCGCATGGAAGTGAGCTCAGGTCGACTCTCCGTCTTCCCAAGGGCCCCTTCGACAGCGAACCATCCATCGCCGAGATCAACGAGCTTCTCAATGCCATTGGCTACCAGTGGCTAATGAAGAAGGACTCCAACGCCCCTCTGAAGTCCTTAACGAAGATTGAGAAGAACAGGATGTCAGCCATCTAGCAATACCTGTTTTCTCATTTTATCCAGTGCATGGGTGGAAAAACTGGAGGTCAGGACCAGACCTCTAGGATCGCCTTAAGCATATGCGTATCTGTGATTCAGCGTTGCAATATAAATTATGCTGCGGTCATTTTCGATGACCTGGTGCTCAAGCTGAACAAGCGCCAACGAGAAATGGTGGTGCCGTACACCAGGTTTCTTTCAATGGTGTTTGCCAAGATCTTTAAAGATCTTTACCCCAAAGAAGGAAACCTTCAGGTTTTCAAGTTTTGATCCAGGATTCTGGATAATAAGCTGAGGGACAGTGATGTGGCACTAACTTCTATTGTGTCTATCACTACCTCTTCTCTTCTGGTGGCCACGATAAGGGTAAACCCCCCGCGTCCAGCCAAGCCACCAAAATCCCTTCAAAATGACCCTCTCAACCAATTCTTGGTTCTCCTCAAGAAAGCCAAGAAGTCCAAAAAGGGGTCATCCACGTCTCTAGCTGGAGCCTCTTAAAAGGCTTTAGTTATTGAAACTAGCCTTATCCCCGAGGCGTCTTCTGCTCACTCTCCCAACTCTTCAGTGATCTCTCCCATCACTATCGTATCAGTGGTACCTACCCCTACCGCCTCAGTGACCCAAATCACTGAAAGTGTGCATCTCAGCGCCACCACCGTTGAACACCCACGTCTCTTCTCGACCATTTTCTCTTCTCCTCCTTCTTTAGTCTTTACACATGTCGATGATGTATCATCGATTGTCCTTCCTAATATTGAGACGTGCACCACTGGACCTGAGGTTGCTCCTCTTGATGCTCTTCAGCATACAAATGTCCATCCTCTCGAGGACATCTTTGCTCAAGCCAGTAACAATCCTTTTGATGTCATTAATGGCCCCTCAGGTATTCCATCTTCCTACCCTTTCTTTTCTTCTAACCTTGAGCCTTTCGCTCACACTTCTTCTTTTGCAGGTCCTTCTTCGATGCATCAGTCTGACGCTCAGGAATTGGAAGAGAAAGAAAGAGAGAAAGATGATAGAGGAGATGAAGAGATCGATGATGACTATGTTATGGCGTCAGACATCAAACTTCTCCTTCCTGCCGTTGATACCGTCCTCTGCAGGATCAACGAAGTCCACCAAGAGATGTCCTGCTAGGGTGGTCTTGATGCGAATTTCCTTGCCATCCAGGCGGACATTCAAAAAGTTCAGAGTCATCTCCAGACTCTCCAAGAAGCTGTTCAAGCCAACACCAATGCCATTGCTGTTCTTCACAGCAGGACTGACGATGCTCAAGCTATTGCTGATCAGCAGACTGGCCTTCTTCAACAGATCCTGGATGCTGTCCGTCAACCAGCTCTAGTGATCCCACCTTCTTTCTTTGTCAGTGATCGCGCCCAGCTCCATGAGACACGTGAGGCAACGACTACTCTAGCCAGCGCTTTGCAAAGGCTAGAGGAGATAATGGTTCTCCAGCGTCAGTGCTTGGACGAACTCTCTGGCCAATTCTCTCTAGTCTTAGCCAGAGAGGGGGAGATGAGGTCCAACGATGGTGAATCATCCGATGCTGCTCCTACTGCTTCGCAGGCCGTTGGTCTAGTATCAGCTTCAGTTGCAGTTGAAGCTGAGGCTCCTAGAGATGAAGCGGTTACTGCTCCTATAATCTCGACCACTAAAGCTGCTGCTCCAGCTGGGGACGTCGATGCCATCCCTAGGGATGATGCCCCTACCATCACTGTTGCTGGTGATGATGATGAAGATGAAGATGAAGATGATGATGATGATGAAGATGATGATGAACCTACCATTCCAGACCCCATAAGTGATCTAGATGGTGACGATGACGATGATGATGAAGATGACTTTACCATCAAGTACCATAAGCCATCAACCGTCACCAAGGGAGTTGCTCTCAGGGTTCTGCATCCTAGGGGGAGCAAAGGCAAGGTGAATCTACTCCATCAAGGATCCAAGACCCCAAGTCGAAAGGCAAGGTGGTTGCTGAAGAAGGAAACTTGAAGGTATTGTTCAATGTCCCTCAACAACCTTTGTTTGAAGACTCTACCTCTCAGGTAGTGATTACTTCAAATTATCAACTTCATATTCCATCAACAACCTGCGGTCGATTGGAGCGGGTACCTGATCAACCCGTCTCTTGTGCTCCTATCGATCAATAGATGTCTCAACTAAAGGAGTCACTCGACCAGACTAGAGTAAAAATCCCTCTTCGTACCTCTAGTGGTGGTGAGTTCGACTTCTAGTCTGAAGCTGAAAGACTCGAGGCATTAAGGGCTGAAGAAGAGCTAGAGCTTCAAAAGAAGCAGACTGAAGACAGCTTGAAGCTAGCCAAGTCACTAGCTGAAAAGGTCCTTCCCAAGAGAAAGTCCAAGAAAAAGGTGAACGCTGTCCAAGCACAGGCTAAACTTCTTTCTATTGCAGAAGCTAAGCATGAGAAGAATCTAAAGCTGGCGGAAAAGGACAAGCGATGGAGCGAAGAAAAGCTGAAAAAGAGAATCAGTCCCCGCCCGATTATCAGCGTCAGCATCAGCGGACGTTCTAAAGACGGTGGAACGCTGGTCTCAATGCTCATCACCTGAGACAATCTTGATGCTGTTATCGAGTACCCTTCCTATCTTGGCTGTTATGGATACAGTTAATGGATAGAGATCAGACAAGCCATTCAGCGATCCAAGTCGAGACACAAGACACTTATCGAGGACACCATCACGGGCTCATCAAAAGGATGTCCAGGTATGTCAAGGTCCCTAACAGGCTATATCTAAAGAAAGGTGGGAAGAAGAAACTCAAACTCTCTGATCCTAATGATGGACCATTTCTAAGGAACAAACATGAAACATGGTTCTCCTTAAATGAAATCCTGAAGGGTTATCAGAGTACAACCATTTCTATGCTGAATCTTGACTTGCCAGATAAGGGTCCCTATACACCCAACTCTGTGTATTTTAAACCTGAGTTAGGAGTTATATTCCTTGACTGTGAAGGTGAAGTCAGATTTCAGAGAATGTCAAAGCTACATCTATGTCCAATGAGTTATCTGGTTTACCTCTTGCTCTGGATAGATGATAGCATGCCTGGAAAAGTTGTAGATCTGAAGATACGGAGGGAATTCTTACGTCAAAGAAACCTTGGTGAAGATGTACCTGGTTACATAGATCTAAGTGTTCTAGAATAGTTTCTCTTTGTAACAACAATCCACTTTTCCTTGTAACTTCTTGTACTATGTCTACTTTCAGTGATTGTACTTATAATATATAAGCACTAGACATGTACTGTAATACTTGTAATATTTCCGTTGAAAATAAAATGAGTATTCCATGTACTTCACTGAAAAAGATCCCTGAAAAAAGTAATAGGGACACAAGTCTATGAGTTCCAATGTTACTTTTCACATTCACTGACATTCTATAAATCAGTGAATAAGCTTTCAGTTTTCGTTTCCGTACTTGTAATTTTCTTAGATATAACTTAAGGAAAATTCTCAAGCTGAGATTGACTAATTGAAAAAGATTCCAAAATAGTAAAAAGGACATGTACTTTATATGTAACTTTTCCATACTATTATTTGATAAGATAATTTTCTTTATGTTGTCTTGTTATCATCAAATAGGGAGAGATTGTTGATCCTCTCTGTTGGATCGATTAACTCAGATTCTTGGTAAAGATTACTTACTTGGATGATCTGTTTAACAGTGAGAATGCAACGAAAATAATAATAATCAACCAAAGTAGAAATCAATAAGAACACAGATGAAGATTAAWRATGAACACAAGAGAGAGCTTCAAATGATTTTCAATTAGATGAAAATATTAACAATTACAATACTGAAGCACACTGAAATACAAGGGCCTACGTTGCTATTTATACAAGTCAATAACCATTTTCTGACACGACCTAAAGTAAATTAATCTAAGTCGTTCGATCAAAATAAGTTACAGACAAGAACACGTGATAAGCACGAGTAGCTAAAAGACCTAAGTAAAACAGCTAAAGAAGATCTAGACAGAAGACATGCTGCAGACCCTCTGTGAGACATCACAGAGACTCTGCTGGATATAAGTTGAGAGCACACTTGACGTAGAAGAAATCTTCTAGAACCTCTGTGAGACACGACAGAGGTTCTGTCGTCTTTGTCTTGAAGCATTGTCTTTCCAGAGGACCAGTTTCCAGAACCTCTGTGAGACACGACAGAGGTTCTGTCACTTGGGACTTGTATGCTTGAGCATTTTCTGCTATTGGTCCT
>NW_020200994.1:0-22114 GCF_001531365.2 Cynara cardunculus var. scolymus
CTAAAGGCAAGGAAAAGGCACAAGAGCCTAAAGGCAAAGGTAAAGGCAAAGCTGTAAAGTCACCACAGAAGGGGTCGTCGTCTAGCACAGAGACTCCACAGGCAATAAATGAAGAGGAATACAGAGACGACCCAGCGCTCCTTGAAGCTTTAAAGGCATCTCTGGCAGAGGCTTTAGCAAGGAAGGGCAGAGGCCCCATCCCTCACAGAGCAGGAGAAGGCTCTTCAGCACAACTCCCACAAGTCCAAGAAACGTCCATGGGTACGTTTGACGCTCTGCAAGGAACCATCAAACCCATCCTTGCAGAGGGGCCAACCCAGAGGCCAATTCTGGAAGAAGAGGAAGCCAAGGTGCCAGAGTCCACCACGGTAGGAAGGGTTTTTGAAATATTCGAATCAATGAGCAAGATTCCAATGCCAAAAGTCCGAACAGAGCCTGTTACTACTTTGGAAGAAATTCAAGTGTGGAGGTACTCTGCAGCAGACACAGAGCCTCCCTATGATCCAGAGCTTACAGGGATCCGTTCTGCCGCCGCCAAGTTCCAGTTCTCTAAGCTCACAAGGCCTCGTGAGCAAGTCTTCTCAGAGAACATGATCACTTCCCTAGAGACAATTTCTCCAAGGACTATGCTAAAGAAGAAGGTGCTCTATGCTCAGTATGTAGTAAGGAGGGAAGATGGCAACCTTTATACATTCACAGACGCTAACCTCCACAACCTCTGTCTGTTTGATGTTATCTACATGCACAAAATTCTTAACATCTACATGGAGAGGAGGTAAAGCTACTCAATATCGCTCAGAAGGCTGCTTGAGGTCATGCGCGCACAAGTAGATATTACAGCCAGAAGGACTTCGAGCTCATGGTAAGGTTAGTCCAAAGAGATCTAAAGATCTCCCCTCCATACAGCAGGCCTGGTTGGATACTGAGGTATCATCCAAAATCCATTATTCACAACCCCACTTTTGGGTTTGTGTATTTGGATAAGGATGAAATCCTAAGGTTCTATGATCCAACAGAATCACACAAGTACTCAACAGAGACGCTAGAATGGATATTCAGAAGAGCAGCGGCAAAAGTGGACAAAGGACGTCTAAGGATGAGCGAAGTGTCTTGCATTTTGGAGGCGATCAAGATGCAAATCAACTTCAGAGAATGGATCTTCAACGTCTACAGAACGATCAAGGCTGATATGCTATACACAGTAGACAACTTTCCAGAATATGTCGTTTGATAAACCTTTTGTACCAGTTTTTGGCCTATGTTTCACAATTTTGTAATTTCTCTTAATTCTTGTAATTCTTTTTCAGAGGATGAACTTTTATCTCCTCTTGTAATTTCTTTCAATTAAGTCATTTCTTGTATTTAAATTTCCAATTTTACTTTTTCAGACTTAGGGGGAGAATGTTAGCTCTCATTTCATTTAATGTAAAAGTATGGAAAAAGTAAATACTGCAAGTGTTCACAGAAGAGGTTCCACCATAGAAGACAACAGAGGACCAACAACAGAAGATGTTCAATCGTACAAGTCTAGAGTGACAGAACCTCTGTTGTCTATCACAGAGGTTCTGGAAACTAGTCCTCTGTAATCAAAGCATACAAGTCAAAGACGACAGAACCTCTGTTATCTATCACAGAGGTTCTGGAAGATGATCCTCTGGAATCAAGTGCTCTCAAGTCACATCCAGCAGAGCCTCTGGGATGGCTCACAGAGGGTCTGCAGTTTTATCTTATGTGAAGAACTTCTTTACTATTTTACTTAGGTTAGTTAGCTGCTCGTGCTTATCATGTGGCTATGTTTGTAATCTGCTTTATTTGAACGGCTTAGATGAATTTGTACGTCTAGGTCATGTCAAAAAAGCCGTTAGGAACGAGTATAAATAGCAGCGTAGGCCTTTGTAATTCAGTGTGCTTCCATATCGTATTGTAAACATTTTCAATCAATTGAAAACCATTTGAAGCTACTCTCTCATTGTTCATCATTCATCAACTGTGTTCTTCATTGATTGTTTACTCTGTTTGTTCTTATTGTTTTCGCTGCACTGTTAATGTTTAAAGATCATCCAGAGTATTTGATTAATATCCAAAACTGAGTTAATCGATCCTAACATCTTTGAAATAATAACTCTGAATATGTTTTTCAGGATTCTGATTTCTAATTTGACTTAAATATTTAAAAAGAAATTTTTCCTTTTTATTTTTATCATTAATTTTATCAACAATATCCATAAAAATGGCTGCATGCACAGCAGCACCAACTATGAGAAATCCACCATGATTCATCATGACAGGAGCTTTTGCTCATGGAGCTATAGAAAAATTCCACATATTTTCACATCTAGGATTTACATATTCAACATATATCTTTTATTTTGTCAGAAAAAATTCTCTTAGGACCCATTTTAACAAATGAATTAATTAAGTCCAAATTTTGATCTAAAATAAAATTTTCTTGTTTGGTTAAAACACATAAACCATTCATTTTGCATAAAGCTTTGTAATGGTCACAATTACCATCACATGAAGAAATATTTTGTTCTTCGTCTTCAGACGAAGAATCGCTATTTTCAGAAGAATTCTCAAACTCTTCTGCTTTAATGACTAAAACAAAAATATCTTCATGATCAGAATCAGAATCAGATATAACTGATTTTAATAAATATCTTTTCATACCTTCATCTATATTTAGATTATTAATCTTTTTCTGAGTTGTACACTTATTAGCGTAATGACCCAGTTTTTTGCATTTCCAACAAACTGGTACTTTCTTATCATCTTTAGGATTTTTATATTTTGAAGAAGATTTATCTTTTTTCTTCCATTTAAAATATTCTTTGAAATATTTTCTCTTTTTGGGTTTCGAAGATTTTGGAAAACTGTTTTTTTCAAAACTCATTTGTTCACAAAAATCTCCCAAGGCTCTTTTGCCTGAGATTTTTTTCATTTTGAATTTGTTTTTGCAACTTTATTTCATTGCATAGTGTGATACCTTCTTTTATGACTTCGGATGCTAAATCAGCAAAGGTCAAATTATCATACGGAATTTTCCCATTATTATTATTTTTAAGACGATTTTTAATTCTTTCTGCAAAGAAATAAGGAAGTCCAGAAAGAAATTTTTTCTTTTCAAAATTCCTGATGTCCATCATTTCTTTGAAAAAAAACATCTTTATACCATTTAAAATGGGATAAAGTTGGACATCTTAGATTAATTAATTGCTCTTGAATTTTATCTGTATACAAATTATATAGACAGGCCTTCCGCACCTCTTGCTCCTACGCTTGCAAGGTGTTGTACACGTCATGAACACTCCATTGCTCAGGTCTTGGTTTGCCTGGAGAGACATGGTCAAGTTCCCCCATTCTGCATTCAATCTTTTCAAGAAGAGCATATTGTTCTCCTCTTGAGTTCTGATCACATCATATTTCCTGCATTTGTTGATCAGAGTGTTGAATCTGTGATAAGTCTGCTCGAGAGACTCATCAGGAAGTGCTTGGAAACTGTTGTACTCATTTAGACATTGAGCACGAAGGTTCTTCTTCATCTTAATCCCACCTTCCACTTGGTTTGACAGTTGATCTCGTGGATCCTTGGCAGATTCGCAGGCATCTAGAGATTGAAAAATCTCATTGGGAAGGGCCATGATTAAAAGCCTCTTGGCTTTTTGGTCCACTTCCATTATACTTTTGTCCTCATCATCCCAATCTCTACGGAGCTTGGAAACTCGTCTAGCAGGTACTTCTACCGTATCGCCAGCAGCAGGTATTCGGGGAATTAAGGTAGTAGGTACAAAAGGGCAGTTTAAAATAGATTCATAAAGTTCAAGGTTGAGACCTTCATAAAAATTTATCATCCTGATCTTCCATTGGGGATATTCTTCCCTAATTAGAGTCGGAGGTTTTGTAAGGGAACCAGCGCTGTACATGGAGTTCCACGATTGAGTAGACATTTTGTTCAAAGATTTTGAGAAGAATTTTGACTTGAAAGTGAAAAGTCGAGTTTAGACCGGTTTCAAGAATATGAAAAGCAAACGTTTTTAAACCAGATCAAAGATTTGAATGAAATTCCTTTTTAAAAACGAATAACCAGAAATTAAGAGAATCGACTAATCAATGAATTTGATTAGTTGGCACTGATACCAATTGTTGGAACCAGATTCTCTTAATATCAGAAAACATAGTTGAATGAATATGAATGGAATGAAAACAGTGTAACTGAAAGGTCAAATGAAATATTCAAAAAAGATAAGAACATAGTATGACTTTGATTACGTCGGATGCTTTTATTAGATGAGAAGAAAGCAATAAGAAATTCTCAATCTATTTTGTATTCTCACAAGGTTTGGCTATAGTCTAAGTCGGCACTATCAGGTAATTGTAACCTGAGGAGTATGCCTCCTTATGTACGCCTAAGTCAAACAAAATTTGCTAGAATCTTGGCTTGAATTTCTGAGTGCTTATTCCGCATCCTTATCATTGACGACCCTTAAATAGTGGAGAGGACTAAGTCAAGTCGCCTTGATTTTCTTTGACGTTTGTGAGAATGTCTTAACTAAGCGCGCTTTCCATGGAGTTAGGAGACCCAGAGGCTCTGTGTCTGGAGTGTAGCTCTGTATCAAGCGCTTAAGCTTTTTGGCACTTAAGGCTTGATCTTCCACGGAATAGAGCGCGGGCTTTGTATGTGAGATGCTTGGCTCTTTGAGTAAGAGATATGTCTCTTGATCTCTTCTGCATGAGAGCTCTTAGTCCAGACAGCTTCAAAAGACTAAGTCCTACCGACTAGAGTAAGAGGCTTCTTACTTACACTTTCACAAGATGGGGTCTAACAGTTCTAATATGTTTAATTAAAGTCAAGTGATTGGCTTTGGAAATCAAAAAGGTACTAGGTAATGTGATTTACAGGATTATGTATTTGTTTACATGAAAAGTTGATTTTAAATAAAGTTTTGGTGATCTTCACCTTGCAATTACATGGAAAAAGGGATCTCACTAGACCTTCCTGTCTAACCCTCATTTTGTATTTTAATATGTATTGTAGGAACTGCTGACGGTAAGGGGAAGAGAAAAATGTGATATTTTTCTGTATGCATGTCTTTGTGAAGATTAGTTCATGTTGTACCTAGTTTTGGTTGATAATGTTAATTAGAACAAGAATTGTATTTTGGAATACTTGGACCATGTATTTTATATGATAATTTCTTGTACTTTGGGACCTAAGTGATGTAAAACATGTATTTCTTGTGAATGAAGTATATGTTACATGCAATGTGTAAGTTGGGGTGTTACACAACAAGTGGTATCAGAGCAATGTTTTCTTTTCTTGTTGTTTAGTTGTTTTTCTGCATTTTATTATCTCTTTCTCACTAGATAATTTATTGCTTTCAAATGGTTTTACAAAACACAAACACACACTTTCATGATAATGGCTCTCTTTCCAAACCTCACCGGTTTATCCAAGACAACTTTAGTCTTTGGAAGAATCGGATGTCCCTCTTTCGGGAAGGTGTGGATCCTGAAATTCCACACTATATAGAAAATGGACCATATTTCATACGTTATTTCTCTAGCTGTTCCTGAAACAGCTACCACTACCGTGATTTCTGAATGCCAGATTCCGAAGCTCCCTCGTCAATGGAGTGATGAAGACAAGAAAAAGATAGCTATAGACACTCATGCTAGGTCTATAATAGGTATGTCTCTTCCCGATGAGGTTTATCACTCTATGATGAAGATGAGAACCTTGAAATCCATGTGGGACACTCTATGTGTTCAATATGAATGAACCTCTCAGGTTCAAGAATTGAGGAAGATTAACTTAGTAAGACAATACGAAAGCTTTCTCAGTGAAAAGACTGAGACGTTGTGTGAAGTACACCAATGGTTTACTTGTCTTCTTATCGATTTAAGGACTGTCGGCAGAGAATATTCCAATTCTGAAACTTTAACGAAGTTTCTGGAATGTTTACCTAAGTCTTGGGATACTTATGCTTTGTGTCTCAAGATGTCCAATGACATGTCTTCATTCTCTCTCTCTCTTTGCACCTTATATGGGATACTGCTCAATCATGAATAGTCTCGACAGCTGAAAAGGAATTTAATCAAGGATTCTAGCGAAATGAAAAGCTCTCCGTTAGCTCTGATCTCTGAAGATACTTCAACTGAACTTCCATCTTCTTCTCCAGTTCTTTCTCCTGTTACTGTCACTGAGTTAGATTCTACTAACTCTGAGGATCTATCAGAGTCTGATCTTCTAGACTTTGATGAATCACTGGCGCTATTGACTAAATCTTTTAGAAGATTCGCCAGGAAAATCAACTTCTGCAGATGTCCTTCGCTGACCATCAAGGAAAATCCAAAATTAGATAATATTTGCAAGGCTTTAGCGATCTGCTACAATTGTCAAAGCAAGGGTCACTTTGAGGGTGAGTGCAGGTCTAAGAAGGTTGTGACACCATCTTTTAAAACCCCATCCTCCTTCAGATCTAAATATGACAATTACTTGAAGCTGAAGGAGAAGTACAAGAAGATGAAGAATTCCCAGCGAAAGGCTAAAGGTCTTGTCGCTGAAGAGCATGACTGGCTGATTCATCTGATGAATCATCATCTGATGAGGAAGAGAAGGCTTATCTCTGCTTGATGGCCAAGGATGTCAACGAAGAAGCTTCTGAGATGTCAACTTCTAATGATCCATCATCATCATCTCCTGCTCAGGTATGTCTCCTGAAAAACCCTCTTCTTCTTCCTCCTCTAGCCTATCAGCGTTAGATACGTTGACGGTGGACCTTTACAATGCCCTGAATGGCAAATCTAAAGCAGAAATGGATAATCTTGATCTTCAAGAACAACTGAAGATTTGTCATTCAAAAATCAAAGAGTTGACTAAGATCGAAGAAGATCTTAAAGATCAGGTAATTGTGAACCAAACCATCACTATCGAACGCGAACAGGCTATCGTTGAGCGTGAGCAAGCAATTGTTGAACTCAAGGTTGAGAGGCTACCATTGAAGGATGGTGGAAAGCCTCTGTCAAAGCCTTTGAGATCATTAACGCTCAAATCCCTGCCAAGATAAAGACTGGTCTGAGTTTTTCCTATGATCAGGAAGATAGTGTCACTGACAGGTCCATGCTCAAGTTTGGCACCTTCGTCTCCTATTCTTCTTCTTCTTCTTCTTCTTCTTCTCCTCCTCCTCCTTCACCTCTTGCTCATTGGCTCTTGTTTCTGACTTAAAAGAGACTGGGTCTAGTCAACAACACATAAAGAGAAGATCAAAGGAGGAGAAGAGAAAAGGGAAGAAGGCTCTTGTTGTGGAGAGCGACGATGAAGACAGAGCCTCAAGCTCTGAAGATGATGACATCAGTGCTTTTGCACATTCCTTGGCTTTGATCACCAAGGAATTTCAAAGGAAATTTGGGAAGAAAGTCTTCGAAAAAAGAGGCAGTCGAAGTGACAATAATAGAAGTACATGCTTCGAAGGAAGAAACCCTCTTTCTGTGCAAAACAAGGAGGAAGAGCAGTCAGAACAGAAGAAGCATGCGGTTAGATGCTTCAGATGTGGAAAGATGGGCCACTACTCCAAAGAGTGCAAAAGCCCTTTGGTGAAAGATGAATTATACTATAAACATAAGTACAAGTATAATCGATCCCAAATGAGTCTTATGGCTGAGTAGGAAAACTGGGTTTCTGACTCCTAATTTGAAGAAGAAGACCAAGCCCACTTCTGACGAATGGCTGTTGAGAATAATGAATAAGAGTCTGGATCTGGCTCTAAATCCCAGGTATGTTCTATCTCTGGATATTCTCATTCCGATCTGGAAGAACGCATCTCTGCTTTAACTCACGATTTCATAAAACTACAGCAAAAACTCTCTGTCGAGAAAGCCAACAGAAATTTTTGGAAAAGGAAAAATCTTTCTTTGAACGAGAGACAGAGTTATTGTTTGTAGAAAAACAAGAGCTATCAGTGGAAAAAGAAAAACTTTTAGAAATAAAATGCTCCATTGAAAATAGTCTTAAATTAGAGTGCTCTGAACTAAAAGCGGCTATACAGAAGACGGAAAAAGAACTTTTAGAGAAAGAGCGTGACAGGCTAAATTCTAAAGCCTTGAAAAATTATTTTCAAAAGGAAAGGGAATTCCTACACCAGAGCTTGCAAAGAAAAGAGCTCTTGATTAAAAAGTATCAAGATGCTCAACAGGTGTATGAAAAGATTAATTCTCAACAGGATAGAACAGGGATAGGTTACACAGACCTATACCTCACCTGGAAGAAAAAATCTACTCTTGAGTCTGTGTTTAGGTTAGGGGAAGAGCAAAAACCAGATTTTCCATCTCTGCCAAAAACTCACCTTTCAAAAGATGTAAACTTGAGAATGGGGCCATAATTCAAAAGTTAAAGTTTGAGAACATCTCTTATTCTTCAAAAAGTATGCAACCAGTGGATCCAAAAGGCTTACAGAAGACAGAGGGGATTTTTTTGTTTTGGCTCTAATAATCTTGAACATCTTAAAACGAACGGTGATGTTAAACCTGAACTAGATGAAACCAAGAGTTCTTCGACAGATAACTTTGTTAAAACTCTGGCTCCAAAGTTAATGAATGACTTCACAGAAACGGTGAGACAAGTCTTTGAGCAAGATTTGCTTGAGGCCTTGAATTATCCCTCTGAAGGCCATACAGATACTTCTGAGAGTAATTCCTCGGATACTCTTGGAAATTTTTCTTCAACGCAAAAGAAGGATGAAGGAACTAGTTCAAGTACGCGAGAATCTCAAGCTCTCAATGATACCTCTGCAACTCAAAATTCACACAGGGGTTTTCTTGATTCTGACTCAGAATCAGTGGTGGATTCGAGTAAAGAGCAAGTTGAGACAGAGATAGTGGCTACAGGACCAGAAGTTGTGAAACTTCCAAACGGGAAATCTAATAAATCTGTTTCAACAATGGGGCAAAGGAAAAAGATTCCCATAGGTCATGATTTCGTAAACATGTCTCAAAGAGCTAAATCCTCTCTAAAGCTTGAATACAAGGCAAAGAAAACTAAACCTGTTACCTGTGCATCAAAGGTTTTTAAACCTAAATTTGGAAAGCCAATTAAGTTCACTCCGGAACAGAAAGGAAAATCCGCTAATGACCCTATTTTACATTCCTCTGTTTCAAAGAGGCTTATGAAGGCCAAAGGAGTAAAAAAGGATAAGATGACGATAGAGGGGACTCATTCTAAAAAGTCTAAACAATTTAAACTAGATAGGAAGTTTGTTAGAAGTAATAATGCTAGGAATGATTGTAATAAGATGTTTTATGAATCAAATAAACCTTTTTGTCATCAAAACTGTGTTTATAATTGTGAAAGTCTCTCCCTACTGCAAAAATTAAAGAAGCATCTCTCTAATCCCAACTGCATTCTCTCTGGGTCATCAAGGGTTAATCCCAATAACACCTAGAAGAAGAACACACCTAAGGCCAAATCTTGCAAACCATATCTCAAGGCTGGTAACTCAGCTGTTGAGACAGATCCTCTTCCCCAATCCAAAATCAAATCTCCTAAGCCTAATCATCGAGGACCCATCATGAAATGGGTACCTAAATCCCTATAATTTCTTTTGTAGAAGCCGCATATGGAAATTTGGTATCTTGACTCCGAAATTTGGTATCTTGACTCCGGATGCTCGTGACACATGACCGGCAATAAAAGGCTACTCTCCTCATATAGAGAGAAAAATGGAGGACGAGTAACCTTTGGGGATAGCATGCAAGGAGAAATCAAGGGATATGGAGATCATCACCAAGGTAAAGTTTCTGTCTCTAAGGTTGCTTATGTCTCTAGGCTTAAACATAATCTTCTGAGCATAAGTCAACTTTGTGATTTTGGCTATAATGTCAAGTTCCAAAAGGAAGTTTGTTTAATTATGTCAGAATCTGATCAGGAGTTGCTAAGAGCCAAACGTAAGGGTAATTTATACCTTATGAACTTCTCACCAAGAGATAATTTAGAGACACTCTGCCTCGTATCTCGTAAGTGTGAAGAAGCATGGCTCTGGCATCACAAGTTGTCTCATCTGAATTTTCAAAATATAGAGAAGCTTGTGAAAAATAATCTGGTAGACGGACTACCAACTATAAAGTTCGAAAAGGACCATTTATGTCCTACTTGTGAAATGGGAAAGTTCAAAATAGCATCCCACAAAACAAAGACAGATGTCCTACGTTAGACCTCTGCATATGCTTCATGTGGACCTCTGTGGTCCAATCTTTGTGCAGAGTCTGTCTTGCAAGAAGTATATCCTTGTGCTTGTTGATGAATTTTCACGATGTACTTGGATTGAGTTTGTAAGGCAGAAATCAGATGTCCCAAAGCTGCTGATCAAGATAATGACAAAGATTCAAGTTCTTCTACAGAGAAAAATTCAAAAGCTAAGAAGTGATAATGGAACTGAGTTCAAGAATGCAAAAATCGATGCGTACCTGGACAAGGAGGGCATATCTTAAAACTTCTATGATGCAAGAACACCACAAGAAAATGGTGTAGTAGAAAGAAAGAATCGCATATTAGTCGAAGTTGCAAGAACAATGCTAGCAGACTTTGGTTTTCCAACCCACTTTTGGGCAGAAGCTATTTCAACCGCCTGCTTCATTCAAAATAGAGCAATGGTGGTTAAGAGGCACATGAAGAAGCCTTATGAACTTATTAACCAAAGAAAGCGTAACATTAAATTTTTGCACATATTTGGTTGCGGATGCTTCATCTTGAATGACCATGATCATCATGGAAAGTTTGATAAGAAGGCTGATAAAGGCAAGTTTCTTGGATATTCAACATAAGCTAAGGCCTATAGAGTCTTCAACCAACGAATCAAGACTGTTATGGAAAGCATCAATGTCTCGTTTGACGATAAAGAGCATGTGACTTCAGAGTACCTCAGCTCTAGACTCGAACTTGACAATACGACTTTCAATTCTCAAATGAAGTCAAGGGAATTGGAATTCAGGCTTTTGTTTGAAGACTTTTTTGATGATGAGGACATCTCTGTACGTTCACCCAGAGATGAATCTGCACGTGTTAGTGAAGAGCCACAAACTGCAAGTACATCTATCTCTGGTTCTTCTCACACTTCTACTTCCTCTGGTGATCATGCGAATCCATAGCCAGAGCCCTCCAGCTCTAGATCAAAGCCCAGTCTTTTAGAGCTAGAGCATAATATCTATGTCTCCGAACCTGGTTCCTCTGTACCATCATCCGATGGAGAGCAAGCAGAACCTTCATCACCATCCATGAGTCACATGCCAAACATATCTATGGAACGTGAACCAATGACCCCAACCTCTATTCCAGTCCCAACGACAAGATGGACAAAAGATCATCCTCTTCACCAGATAATTGGTGAACCTTCAAGTGGTGTGAAGAAAAGAGCTGCACTGCAAATGAATGTTTATTCATAAACTTTCTAAGCATGGTGGAGCCTAAGAAAGTTCATGAAGCCCTACAAGACCCAAGTTGGGTTGATGCCATGCAAGAAGAGCTCCAACAATTCGAAAGAAACAAGGTATGGACTCTTGTTCCCTTACCTATGGATAAAATTGCTATTGGCTGTAAGTGGGTTTTCAGGATAAGAAGGATGAGGATGACATTGTAGTAAGGAACAAAGCCAGACTTGTAGCAAAAGGCTATTGCCAAGAAGAAGTCATAGACTATGACGAGACCTTTTCGCCAGTTGCAAGGCTAGAAGTTATACGCTTATTCCTAGCCTTCTCTACACATAAAGGATTTCGAGTCTATCAAATGGACGTCAAGTCAGCCTTTTTGAATGGTAAGCTGAAGGAGGAGGTCTACGTTCAACAACCTCTGGGCTTTGAAAGTTCCACACATCCAGAGTATGTCTACTTCTTAGACAAAACTCTATATGGACTTAAACAAGCTCCACGAGCATGGTATGAACGTCTTTCGTCTTTTCTCTTATCGAATGGTTTTGAAAAAGATAAAATCGACACCACTTTCTTCATTAAGAGGCATAAGGGTGAGATGCTCCTAGTCCAGATTTATGTGGACAACATTATATTTGGTCCAACAACCAGAGGCACTGTGATAAGTTCTCTGCCTTGATGAAGAGCGAGTTTGAAATGAGCATGATGGGAGAATTAACATTCTTCCTCGGCTTGCAAGTAAAACAGAGAGAGGATGGTATCTTTATTAGCCAAGCTAAGTATGTCTATGACATATTAAAGTCCTAGACAACAAGCGCAAGCGCCACCAAGTCACAAATCCAAGGCTGCACAGGCACATGCAGAGAAAAGAAGAAAAGAAAAGATGCCTGCTGCATCAGCAGCAGAGCCAGCAGGGCGTAAGAAGGGTGAAGAGGACGTGATCCAACTCCTCTCCGTGTACACCTCTTCATCCTTATCAGAGCCCTTATCATCCTCTGCAGAGTATATCATGGAGACTGTTCCATCTGCAAGGAGAGATGAAGAAGAAGAAGAAGTGGTGGTAGTCAACGTCGTTGATCCAGAGCTACTAAGATGCCAAGAACCAGAAATGGCGTCTATACTAATCGCTATCCCACTTGAAGAAGTAATTGTTGCTACACCACCACTACACCGGAACACACAGAGAGCCAAGGTCCCTGTTCAAGGGACCAGAGTCGTCACACCAGCTCTAAGGCAGGACGTCCCAGTCAGAGCTCGAAAAGCAGAGGCAGGCAACAACAGCAGACCTCAGAGCTCTAAATGTCCCGCTGATTGAGTACAAGAGATCAGGGATCATATGGATGCAATGATGAGGCCCACACCCCATGATAAGCCGATCAAGGATACTATAGACAGCGAAGAAGTCAACCAATTTCTCTACAGCCTACGGAATGAGACGTTTGTCGTCAAGATAAATCTTCATCCAAAGGCTCAAGAGCATATTAGGCAGAGGATCTTACAGTGCTTCACTCAACCTGTCTCAGTAGTCCACTCTTGACAGTATCAAAAAAATCCTTGACATCAGAAGATAAACCTTTACGCATAACCAGATCATATTTCATAAATATACGGTTGAGAGGACCCATGGACAGATTAGCTCTTTTACATATTGCAATCTCATTAATCTGAATCCATGGGACCTTCAGTCTCTGTACTTCTATATAGACAACAAGAGGGATAAGGGGATGAAGTATGCTCTGGCCAACTCAGCGATTAGGCAGACGATGACGGACCTCCTGGATTTCAGGTGCAAGTTTGACTTTCAATTGGCTTTGGATATGGGAATAGATCAACTAAATGTCACTACGCCTAATGAAGATCTAGAAGGCATTAAACACATTCCCTCGTGGACGGTGCTGGTGGAACCAGAGGTCAGAGTGATCTTTCAAAACGAGCAAGGAATAAAAAAAATTTTCGTGAAGATCAGTGCCTGAAATATTCAAACTCTACTCTGCGCTTTATCAAGAACAATCTACTCAAAAGCAGAGACAATACCTCGGGTGCGAAGGAGAGGTCGAACACTATAATCAGATATATAGACAATTTGTTGGAGTTTCGTGAGCTTATTAGGAGGTTCATAAAGCTTCAACACATCTAGGCCTTTTCCTTTGTAAGCAACTTCTATCTTTTGTTTTCAGAATAAGTATTGTAATTTCATTTCTTAGTATTGTAAACATTAGATAGTCAATGTAAAACAGAGGTTACTTTCAAACTCTGGCTTCGACTAGACTTGTGTTTTCCATCCAAGTAAGAGTCTGTCTTAATTATACTTAGGGGAGATTGTTAGACCCCATCTTGTTAAAGTGTAAGTAAGAAGCCTCTTACTCTAGTCGGTAGGACTTAGTCTTTTGAAGCTGTTTGGACTAAAAGCTCTCATGCAGAAGAGATCAAGAGACAAAGCTCTTACTCAAAGAGCCAAGCGTCTCACATACAGAGCCCGCGCTCTATTCCATGGAAGATCAAGCCTTAAGCGCTTCATACAGAGCTACACTCCAGACACAGAGCCTCTGCATAGTACATGCAAAGCCTCTGGGTCTCCTAACTCTATGGAAAGCGCTCTTAGTTCAGACATTCTTGCAAGCGTCAAACAGAATCAAGGCGTCTTGGCTTAGTCCGCTCCATTATTTAAGGGTCGTCAACGATAAGGATGCGGAAAAAGCTCTCAGAGATTCAAGCCAAGATTCTAGTAAATTCTGTTTGACTTAGGCGTATATAAGAAGGCATCCTCCTCTGGTTACAATTACCTGATAGTGCCGACTTAGACTATAGCCAAACCTTGTGAGAATACAAATTAGATTGAGAATTTCTTATTGTTTTCTTCTCATCTAATAAAAGCATCCGACGTATTCAAAGTCATATTGTGTTCTTATCTTTTCTGAATATTTCGTTTGACCTTTCAGTTACACTCTTTTCATTCCATTCATATTCATTCAACTGTGTTTTCTGATATTAAGAGAGTTGAGGTTCCAACAAGAACCTTTCAGGTTCCACATAATACCACTTTTAAACCTTTTTAATCAGAAACAAGGTTTATTCATTATGGCCAAAAACCAGTTATCATCTCCTCAATAACATCCATACTATGATTTCCAATAAGAATAGTTCTAACACCCCCAAATCCATACATTGCATATTACACATAGTTCATCCATAGAATACATGTTTTCCCCACATAGGTCCGTAATACAAGAGTCTATAATGTAAAATACACAACTCAAAAATTCCAAAAGTACATGATCTTGTTTCCTAGCATCTATGCTTCCAAAACATGGCTAATCAAGATCTTCACACAGCTAAACACATAGGGAAGTAATTCACATAATGCTCTTTCCCTTATTATCATTACATGCACACATATTTTTGAAAACACAAAATGAGGGTTAGACATGAATGTCTAGTGAGGTTCCCTTTTTATGTAATGCAGGGTGAAAACATTAATTTCAAATAATTCATTCCATGTAGTAAAGGCTGAAAATCATATTCTGTTTCGGTCGACCCTCTGGTTCCAAAACCATACTTGGAATATATTTCAATAAACAGGACCAGAGCCCCTCTGGTCTCTCTACTAGAGCATCTGGTTCCTCGACCAGAGCCTCTGGTTGTACTATCCAGAGCTTCTTGCTCATATCATTCATTATAATGTTCTTTTAGTTAAGCTTCCAACCAATAAGATAGCCTTTTTCATAAAAAGAATAGTTATAAAGRGTTCATGCTCGACCAGAGCCTCTGGTTGTACTAACCAGAGCTTCTGGTTCAAAAGACATGATCAACCAGAGCCTCTGGTTCAACGTGTAAGCCAACCAGAGTCTCTTTGGTCTGTTTTTCATAAAAGATTTTAAGTATAAAATCCTTCTCTTAAAACTTCTTAAAATATGATTTTGACACAAAAGCTCTTATCAATAGATACAGAGCCTCTGGTCCAGCTAGTGCATTTAGGAAAAAACTTGCATATTTCTTAAATCAATAACCAGAATCCTCTGGTCCAATAGTGAGGACCAACCAGAGCTCTTCTAGTTCCTCATAAAAATGGATATCCTATTCCAAAACACTTTTAACCAAAATCAATGACCCGTAACCATAACATCAATACTATAATTTCTAATAAGAACAACATCTCTGAATTCTCAAATCACCAAGAAGTGAGAACTCCAATCTGTTGTAATCTTAAAAGATATAATAGCAATAGTTATATCATGCACACACAATGACCATCTTTATTACATCCATAATTCCCCTTTATAGCAATAGTTATCCATCGCACACAACGACCATCCTTATTTCCCCTGAAAATCTTATGAACTATTTCATCCAATGACATGCTGCAAGCATATCTGTCAGAGTCTATCAGAGTGAACCTTGTTCATAATTTTAACCATGATCTATAGACTATATCATCCAATGACGGAACAAAGTTATATACGTTAGAGTGAACCTCCTTTATAGTTTTAACCAATCATAATATCAAAATAGGTTTATATTCAAAACTTTCCAAGCCTTAGAACAATCTGTTTTGTAAATGATTTCTCAAATCATCTAATCCTCTTTAAATCCTCAACACAGGATATCAAATCCAAAACTGCTTTTAAAGCACAGTTCTGCTTTAATCTTTTTCCAAAACAGATTCAAACTTCAAAATCACACAATATTTTCTTTAAAACTGTTTAGAATAATTTTACCAAATTCCTTTAAATTTCAAACCATCAATACTCAACAAGTTTACAAAATCAACAGTAGATGTAAACTCACGATTTGTAAACATATAGTAATTCAAAAACTCACCTTAAAACCACAGATTTTGTAGGTTATCACGCAGCAATTAACATAATCTTTAAACAACAATTTTCTTCAAGAATACTTCTCAAGAACATCTTCACCGCCCTTAAACACTCACTTTTGTAAAAACAGGAAACTGATAAGATTTTTATCTTATTTTCTTCTTTTTATATTTAAAAAAAAGGCGGTGATGAATATCTTTCAATATAAAAATCATTAGGCGGTGGGAGATAATGATTTAAAAACTATCCTTTCTTACTCATTTAGTTTTTTAGTTTTATAATAATATCCCCACATATTATGTCATCATATAAACCGCCTATACTTATATAATGTTTCCACATCCATGCATAATATCAGATTACCACACATGTGCACATAATTCACGCATGTATTAGCATAATTATGCATGCCATCACATAATTCACAAAATAAACACATAAGGTTACCTTAACTCAGGTTTGTAGAAAACTCGGTTATAACAACAGTGATCCTGAATCTTTAAATCACAAAGAAATAAAGACTCAAGGCCACAGTAATCTTAAAGGATATAATAGTAAGAGTTATATTATATAACACACACTTACAAATGCCACCCTTATATCCAAAGGTATACCTCTCCTTGATATGCCACCCTTATCCCAAAGTACACCTCTCCTTGATATGCCACCCTTATCCCAAGGTACATCTCTCCTTGATATGCCACTCTTATTTTCTCATCAAAATTTTATAGATTATTTCTAATCAGGACACACCGAATTCACGAACGTCCTTGATGAAACATTATCTGTGTTTTATCCAAAAATAGTTCCAATACAAATATTCAATACTAATTCTTTATTATTTAAAAGGAATGATATGACATTAATAAAATTTACTTGTGAATAGAATCCCCATTAATCATATCCGGCCAAACTATAATAATCCGGTCAACATCATAACTTGGCCGGATTTCATCTCCGGTCAAGACTAGCCAGACTACTAGTCCCATGCATGCCTATCCCATGCATCACCTTATGCATGCATGCACATATATACTTCTCTTTATACATGTTGTTACTAACACAACCATGCATACATGGATATAATCATGCATATATTCACATTATGCATACATACTTATGCATAAAAATTCACATACTTGCATGATCAAATATAACATTTTATCATGCTTTCACGTAATCATATAACAAATAATCATGTATTAATTACCTTGAGTGATATCCAAGATCCGATTATCATATGTTGGTCCCGTTAGGGTCTACAAGATATTTAGAAACAGTTTGTAGAAGGGGAGATGAATACAAACACAGTAAACTTTTCAAGTTTAAAATATATATTGATGAAGAAGAATCAATACATATTTTACAAGGTTGTATGCAGAATAAGATAAGGTAAAGATAACCTATCTAAACAATCTAACTTACACACAGAAGATATTAGCAAAGAGAAAAAATTTGTTGTTTAAGACTAAGAAGAAAATGAGTTCTTTCTGGGTAAGAACTATTTAGAATACTTGAAAAGGGATTCTAACTTGCTTGAAGATAAGCGTATGTGTTCTTAGATGTGTGTGTGTGTGTGTGTGTGTGTTCTTTCATGTATGCATGTAAGAATTAAGAAGATGATGTCTCTGCATGGAGATAACACATATCTATTTATACACATTGCATTAAATGGACATTTAATGCAATGCAGTAGGGTTTGAACACATGTCAAGCTTTTAGAGAAAATCTTGTCCTTTGCTACAATGAATAGTACAAAAGCCTATTCATGAGCAAACATCATTTCATGGATAGTAGAGTCAACTAATCGGCATCGTACCGTACTATACTCTAGAAAGGGTATGGGTTTGTCCTTTGTGTATGGAAGGACAAGACAAAATAAATCTTTCACAACAAGCTTCATTTAATCATTGAATGCTGGAATAACCCTGAAGGTCTCTTCAGCATTCACTAAGGCTCTTCACACATATGTTGACCAGGTTGTATTCACTGAATGCCGCTTCAGATCACGAACGTGCTAGTCTTTAATCTTCAGTTTCAGTCTTCGACTTTCGTTGAAGGTTCTTTGGTGTAAGTTTTGCTTCTTGAAGTATCGTTGTCGCTGATGGATTTACAATACATGTCTCAGCGATCACTAAACATACTCAGTGATGATTGTTGGAACTAAAAGACAGAAACAATAATACTTCGTAAAAGGTAAAAAGGACTATCATCAAATCAATGAGAAAGAGGATCAGTAGAGGCTCCTTTAGCAATTGTTCCTTTTGCTGAAGAATTTGCAGTTGAAGCCTCATCCTCTATTCCTGAACATCTATGCTCAGATGATAATCTTCTACCAGCTGAGCGATGGACAAAAGACCATCCTATTCATCAAATTCTTGGTGATCTAAGTGTAGGTATTAAGACTCGTCGAGGTCTAGATAATATCTGTCTCTTTGTCAACTTTCTTTCTTTAGTTGAACCCAAGAAAATCAATGATGCTATCTCAGACCCTAGCTGGGTCATTGCCATGCAAGAAGAGCTCATTGAGTTTGATAGAAACAAAGTTTAATACCTTGTCCCACGTCCATTTGACAAAACAGTGATAGGCACTAAATGGGTTTATCGCAAAAGGTTAAATGAAGAAGACGTGGTAACCCGTAACAAGGCTCATCTTGTTACTCATGGTTATAGACAAGAATAAGGGATCGATTATGACGAGACCTTCACACCAATGGCTAGACTCGAAGCTATTTGACTCTTCCTAGCCTTTGCTGCCATGGAGACTTTAAAGTCTACTAAATGGATGTAAAGAACGTTTTCCTAAATGCAAAACTTCAAGAGAAATTTTATGTTGAACAACCTCCAGGGTTTCTTGACCCTAAGTATCCAAACCATGTCTATCATTTGGATAAAGCTCTTTATGGGTTAAAACAGGCTCCCCGTGCCTGGTATGATACCCTCTCTTCGTTTCTCATCTCTAAGAAATTCATCTGTGGAAAGATTGACCAGACCTTATTTCTTAGGAAAGTTAAAGGTCATATCATTCTAGTCCAAATATATGTTGATGATAATATTTTTGGTTCCAGTAATCCCTTTTTATGTTTTTGGTTCGCTGATCGCATGAAGAAAGAATACCAGATGAGTATGATGGGAGAACTAACCTTTTTTAGGTCTCCAGATCAAGCAATCAGATAAAGGGATCTTTATCAGTCAGAGTAAGTATGTCCGTGATATGCTGAAAAAGTTTGATCTTTCTAACAGCTCATCTATGAAAATTCTTATGGCTCCTCCTCTTTCTCTTAACAAGGATCCAAATGGAAAGCCTATAAACGTAACTGTTTATAGAGGAATGATCGGCTCCCTACTGTATCTAACAGCTAGTCGACCAGATATCATATATTCTATTTGTTTATGTGCACGATATCAATCTGAACCTGAGGAATCCCATCTGATTGCTATAAAATGCATTTTCAGGTACTCCTAACTTGGGTCTCTAGTACCCTAAGGGTTCAGGTTTTGACCTAATAGATTATCCATTGTGATAGCACTAGTGCTATTACGATTGCAAACAATCTTGTTCTTCACTCCAAGACCAAACATATTGAGATCAGAGGTCGTTTTATCAGAGATCATGTTATGATTGGTAATATTAAACTCCACTTTGTTCCCACTGATTACCAACTCGCTGACCTTTTCACAAAGCCTCTTGATGAGACAAGATTTAACATCTTCATCCGCGAACATGGAATGCTAAACGTTGAAGATTAATTTCCTTTAGCTATACACATCAATCAGTAAGTGAAATGATTTAGTTCTCTCATTCTATCACTGAACTCTTAAGTAAATATATCTCTTCTCTCTAAGGTAAGTATACTCACTCTTCTTCTTTAAAACTTAAAACTATCACTGAAGATTTTTCTTCTTCAGTGATCAAAACGTTTTAAAAGTTTGTTTCAATGATTCTTTCTATCGCTGAACATTTTAAGTAAGTATGTCTCTTTACTATACTTATCTTTTCTTAAAATCAAAATGATCATTGAACCTTTCCTCTTTTAGTGATTCAAAAGTTTTTAAAAGATAGTTTCAATGTTCTCTCTTGTCACAGACTCTTTTATGGAAATATATCCCTATATGATATTTTCCTTTCTTAAAACCAAACCATCACTGAAGCTTTTCTTCTTCAGTGATCAAATGTTTTAAAAGGTCTTTTCATTCAGTGATTCTTCTTATCACTAAACGCTTTCAGAATCCTTTCATATTCTTCAAAAAGTGGCTTTTGAATTTCTTAAAACCTTTTCTTTTTAAAAGAAATAGATTATGAACCGTTTTAATGACGACATTTTCTTTTTCCAATACGAGTTGCTTTGAGACGCGTGTAAAAGTCTGACACACGTGACTCTTCCAAATTCCATCCAATCATTGGATGAGAACGTGCTACTTCTTCATCATGGCACTTCCTCAACACTCGTATTTTCCTTTCTCCTATTTCTTTTTCTCTCTCCTCCTACCTATAAATATGAGACTTCTCCTCTCATTTTTTCATTACACTTTCAAAACCTTTAACAAACCTCTGCCAAAATAGATTTGCAAGCAAGAACTACAAACTAAGAATGCTCAAAAACCTTCGATCTTTTCTCCTAAATCTCTAAGGTCGATACTCTTTCTTTAATATTTTGATTTGTTCTTCCTCTTTCTATGAAACTGTTGTTTGTTTCTTTAAGAACTTTTTCTCTTAAAATACACACATTAAAATTATTAACACATTGTCTTACTTGGTTATAATCTAAAGTTTCAAAATACTTATTCTTCTTGAAAAACCCTAATATTTTCTTTATGGATTTTTCAAAAGAAGTTTTATTGTTCTAAAACTTAAAAGCTCACATCCTACTCTTGGACTATTAACAAAACTGTTATCTCTTATTTCTTACCTCTAACAAATAATGGCTGCCAAGAACGTGAACTTTTCACTCGAAGACGTGTCCTTCAAGGCAAACAATCATGTCACCTTGTTGGACATACCTTCAAACATATCCTACTACAAGAAGCCGCTACTTTCCTCAAGATCTCGCCAATCGCCTACGCTCTCACTCGTGAACCTGTCATGGTGAAAGAAGCTCTTCATCAATTCTGGATGACTGCTAAAGTAGTTCAGGACACTAACAAGCACGGTCAACAGGTGGAGAAAATCTTCTTCACCTTCAACTGCATGACCGTCAACTTTGGTGTTACCACGCTAACGCATGCTCTTTGTTTTCCCAAGGGTCCATTAATTAGTGATCCTTCGACTGAAATCATCATCGCCTGTCTCGATGATATTGGCTATGCATGGCCAACAAAGAAAAACTCTAGCAAACCTCTCAAGTCGTTGTCAAAGATCGAGAAGAACCGCATGTCTACGGTGTGCATGGGAGGCAAGACTGGTGGACAAGAACAAGCCTCAAGGGTCGCACTCAACATCGGTGTTTTTGTCATCCGCCGACGCCCTATGAACTTTGCGGCTGTGATCTTCGAGGACCTGGCGCTAAAACTGAACAAGCGCCAAAGAGCGGAGGCCATATCATACATCAGGTTTCTCTCCATGGTGTTTGCCAAGATCTTCGGCGACAAGTACTCCAAGGAAGGTAACCTTCCTATCTACAAGCTTAGATCCAGGATTCTGGATCATAAGTTGAGAGATGGAGACATTGCACTCTCTGCTATTGTGCAACCTGTTGATCCCAGATCTCTCAATAACACTTATAATCTAGTTATGAATAACCAAATTATAATGATTTTACGAAGAAAGTTAAGAAGACTCAATTGTAATATATGAATATTCAAGAACAGTTTGAGCTTCAAAGGTTTTACTTTATTGATAATAAAACATAAACCACAAAGAGAACTTCTTACGTATGCGCACTTTT
>NW_020200994.1:22429-58524 GCF_001531365.2 Cynara cardunculus var. scolymus
GGTTCGATGGTTGGTCTTTCCATCGATGCTCTGGTTAGTCTTTCCATCGATGCTCTGGTTAGTCTTTCCATCGATCCAGACTTGGTCTTTTCTGCCTTGATGTCTTCATCGGTCTTCTGGTTCTTCATCACTTATTGTTTTTCATTACTTTTTACATTTTGCATTATGGGATCTAACACAACCTGTCTCTTCTTTTTCTCCTTCTTCTTCTTCACAGGTGGTTAAGACTAAGGAAAACCGCCCGAAGTCTATCTTGACCACCACCACCCTCTCTACCAAACATCCATCTTCTCAACCCACTCTTGGTTCTCTATTAAGGGCCAAGAAAGCCAAAAAGAGGATACCCACGTCTCTGGCTGTGACCACTCAAAAGGTCTCAACTATTAAAACTAGCCTTACCCCCGAGGGACGTTCAGCTACCCTTCCCATCTCTTCAATGATTCCTACAGTCACTGTCGTACCTGTGAATCCGATCCATATCGCCTCAGTGACCCAAATCACTGAAGATGAGAATATCAGCATCACCAATGTTGAACACTCACGTCCATCTATCTCGGCCATTTTCTCCTCTCCTCCCTCATTGGTCTCGACACATGTTTATGATTCATCAGTGACTATCCTCCCTAATGATGAAACACCCACCACTGGACTTGAGATTGCTCTACTCGAGGCTTCTCAACAAATGATCGCCTATCCTCTCGAAGGCAACTTGGAGCAAACCATCACAGGTTCGAGCTGGTGCTAAAGTAATGAGTCCTCCAATTTCACTGTTAGAGGAATGGGTACCTGAAAACCCAACCTCCAGCGTTCCCATCGACCAGAAGATGTCTCAACTAAAGGAGTCACTCGATCAAACTAGAGTAAAAATCCATCTTCGTACCTCTATTTGTGGTGAGTTTGACTTCCTATCTGAAGCTAAAAGACTGGAGGCACTCAAGGTCGAGGAAGAACTCAGACTTCAACAACAACAGATTGAGGACAACTTAAAGTTGGCCAAGTCTCTTGCTGCTAAAGTGCATCCAAAGAAGAAGTCTAAAAAACTGGTGAATGTTTTCAAGGCCAGGCTAAGCTTATTTCTATTGTAGAAGTTGAACGCAAGAAAGCATTGAAGCTGGCCGACCAAGACAAGGAATGGAGCAAAGAACGTCTACACAAGAGAATCAGTCCTCACCCCATTTCAAGCATCACTATTAACGAATGGACGAAAGACGATGGCGTTCTGGTCTCGATGCTCATCACCAGGGACAACCTTGATGCTGTCACGGAGTACCCTTCTTACCTTGGCCAGTATGGCTACAGTGAATGGTTGGAGATCCGCTAAGCCACTCAGCGCTCAAAGTCAAGACATAAGTCGGTTATCCAAGACATCATCAACGAGCTGATCAAGAAGATGTCAAGATATGTCGTTGTACCTGAAAAGCCAACACTGAAGATAGGTGGAAGAAGAAGACCTTCAAGTCCTAATGATGGACCAACCCTGAGGAATGAACATGAAACAAAGTTCTCCTTTGATGAAGTCCTGAAGGCTTCGAAGAAGCCAGACATCTCTATGTTGAACCTATCATTGCCAGCGAAGGGTCCTTACATACCCAACACTGTGCACATGAAGCCTGAGTTAGGATTTATCTTCCTTGACTATGAAGGAGAAATCAGCTTTCAAAGAATGTCTGAGTTACATGTCTGTCCAATGGAATATCTCGTGTATATCAGAAGTTGGTTGGATGATGATATATATGGTGAAATGATGGACCGCAAGATGAGAAGGGAATTTCAACGTCGAAAGGAGCTTGGAGAAGAAGTACCTAGATACATCAACCTAAGCAACTTAGATTAGTTATAGAGTTTTAATTTGTAAATTGTCATTGTATGTCTTTTGTATATATGTCTACTTTCAGTGTTCAACTTATATTTTTTAAATCTAAGAAATGTACTGAAACAATTGTAATTTTTCCTTTGAATAAATATAAGTATTTCATCTGCATCACTGAAAAAGATCCCTGAAAAGAGTAATGGGAACACATGTCTATGAGTTTCAGTATTCTCTTACAGTCACTAACAATCTATAAGTCAGTGAACATGTTTTCAGTTTCAATTTCCCTTCTTGTACTTTTTCTTAAACTTGTAACTTAAAAAAACTTATTAAGTAAAAATTGACTCAATGAAAAAGATTCGAAAATAATTAAAAGGGACATATACTTTATATGTAAGTTTTTCCTTACTATTATTTGTTAAGGCAACTTTCTTTATGTTGCTTTGTTATCATCAAATAGGGGGAGATTGTTGATCCTCTCTCTCATTAATTTGATGATAATTCCTTTTATCTATTACAAAGTATTATGTTTCTGTTCTTTCAGTTCCAGCGATCATCACTGAGTCTGTTCATTGATCGCTGAAACATGTATTTTAAATCCTACAGTGACAGCAATACTTCAAGAAGACAAAACTCAAACCAAAGAACTTTCAGTGAAAGTCGAAGACTGAAACTGAAGATTAATGACTGGCATTTTCGTGATCTGAAGCGGCATTCAGTGATTACAACCTGGTCAACATATTCGTGAAGACTGCCCAAGCCTCAGCGAATGCTGAAGAGACCTTCAGTGTTATTCTAGTATTCAGCGACCCAATGAAGTTTGTTGTGCAAGATTTTTTTGTCTTGTCCTTCCACACACAGAGCACAAACCCATACCCTTTCTAGAGTATAGTACAGTACGGAGCCGACTAGTTGACTCTATTACCCACCAACTCCATGAAAGGATGTCTGCTCATGAATAGGCATTTGTACTATTCACGGTAGCAAAGTACAATCTTTTCTTTAAAATCTTGACGTGTGTTCAAACCCTACTGAATTGCATTAAATATGCATTTAATGCAATGGGTATAAATAGATGAGTGCTCTCTCCATGTAGAGATACGCGAACACACACACGCATCTAAAAAGAACACTTACGCTTATCTTCAAACAAGTTAGAATCCCTCTCAAGTATTCTAAAAGTTCTTACCCAAGAAGAACTTATTTCGTTATTTATCTTTCAGCAAATCTTTTCTATTTGGCTAAGAATATATGTGTGTTAACTTAGATTGTTTTAGATAGGTTATCTTTACCTTGTCTATTTCCGCATACAATCTGTAAAAAAAATTGTTTTTGATCTTTCTTTATCAATATATATTTTTAAATTTGACAGTTGTATGTGTTTGTAATCATCCCCCCTTCTACAAACAGTTTCTTTAAAACTCTTGTAGACCCTACCGGGACCAACACCTTCTTCCTCAGGAACCAAGGTAACTAAACCCTCTCAGAGACCTAAGCTTAAGCTGAAAGTGAATCTTTCACCTAAGGCATCCAAACCCTCAGTTGTTCCTCCTCAAACATATGAGAAAGAAATCCTTGGAGCTTGTCCCTCTTCTATTCTTCGGACCCTTCTGGCCCTAAAGCTGCTTTCAACTATAGGAAGTGTCCTTCAACTAGCAAATCTGGTCTGCCAGCTAAGGTAAAGAAAGTAGCCAAGGCGAAATCTGCCACCAAATTTGTGAAAACAACTAAGGTGAATAAGTCTACTGAAGCCTCTTTTTCAGACTCGGTGAAGACACCTGTTGACCCTATATCTTCAGCGTCAGTGGATGTCGCCTCTAACTCCGCCGGACCCATTGAGAAATGGGTACCAGAGCAATCTTTATATGTTTTTTTGTGACGAAAGTCAAAGACATTTGGTATCTTGATAGTGGATGCTCAAGACATATGACTGGAGACAAATCCCTGCTCACAAGGATGAAAGAGTCCCTTCTGTGACCTTTGGAGGAAACGAAAAAGGATATACCAAGGTCTTTGGTATATTAACCAATGGTGCACCACTTTCAAACATGTTGCATATGTTGAAAGACTGAAGCACAATCTTTTTAGCATCAATCAGCTATGTAATAAAGATTTCACAGTGAAATTTTCTAAGAATTGATGTTATGTCTTTGACAGAGTTGACAAGCTTGCTCTTACAGATTCTCGTCTAGAGAATGTGTATGTCATAAACATGGATTCTCCCTTCATTGAGAATAGTTGTTTTCTTTCTAAATCCTCTTCAAATATCAACTGTCTATGGCACAAATGGCTCTCTCATCTCACCTTCAAGATGCTAAATGAGCTGTCTCAAAGGATCTTGTCATTGGCCTTCCTCAACACTCCTTTGTAAAGGAATCTCTTTGCTTAGCGTGTGAAAAGGGAAAGCAGACAAAGGCTAGCTTAAAATCTAAGCAACTCTCTTCAGTGACTTCTCCTCTTCAGATTTTGCACATGGACTTATTTGGTCCAGTCAACGTGTAATCTATAGTTATAAAGAATTATACACTGTTATTGTTGATGAGTATTCCAAGTACACTTGGGTCTTCCTTCTCAGATCTAAGAGTCATGCACCTAAAGAAATCATCTCATTCATCAAACACATAGAAATACTAAACAACATCAGAGTACGGTCTATTAGAAGTCATCATGACATTGAATTCAAAAACAATAACATTGATGACTTCTTTCTGAACAAGGAAGTCTCACACAACTTTTTAGCTGTGAGAACTCTACAATAGAACGAGGTTGTTGAAAGAAGAAATTTAATAATCATTGAGGTTGCTCAACAATGGTCAGTTAATCTCTTCGCCCTACTCAATTATGGGTTGAAGCTGTCAATACTGCTTGTTTTACTCAGAATCGGTCGCTGATTGTCAAGATATTCAAGAATAAAGCATATGAACTCTTCCATAGTAGAAAGCTTTCTCTCAGCCTTCTTCATATATTTGGTTGTACTTGTTACATTCTTAACAATAAAGACCAACTTGGAAAGTTTGATCTCAAAGCTGAAGAAGGAATCTTCCTTGGATATTCTTCAGTATCCAAAGCCTTCAGAGTATTCAGCAAAAGATGACAGATAATAGAAGAATCTATCCATGTCACCTTTGATGAATCTCAATCAGCTAACTTTAAATCCATCTTTGAAGATGATGAAGAGTTAGACAACTGGATGATATCTCATTATGGACAACCTGAAGCTTCCTTCAGCAATCAACCAGGCACTGACCCTCAAGAAGCTGACGATGATCCATTTATCGTTCCAGATGTGACTAGTAACGAAGTTGAATCCTCTTCAAGGATTGTTGTCGTTCCCGTCAGTCACTTACCTCCTTCTACTTCAAGCACTGACCCTTCAGTCATTGAAAATCCTTTAGTTTCTAAACCTCTATTAGTTGTTGAATCGCTATTTGAGGCTTCTTTAGCAATCCAACCTATTGTTGAAGAATTTGTTGTTGATGCCTCATTTTCTATGGATGAGCTTCCAATATCAGAAGATAATCCTCTACCAGCTCCGTGATGGATGAAATACCATCCAATACATCAAATTCTTGGTAATCCAAGTGCAAGTATTCAGACACGACGTGGTCTAGGTAATATTTATCTCTTTGTTAACTTTCTTTCTTTAGTTGAGCCTAAGAAGATCAATGAGGCTATCACTAACCCTAGTTGGGTCATTGATATGCAAAAGGAACTCATTTAAGTTTGATCGGAACCAAGTTTCGTACCTTGTCCCACGTCCATCTAACAAAACTATGATAGACACCAAGTGGGTTTATCGTAATAAGTTAGATGAACAACGAATTGTAACCAGACACAAGGCTCGTCTTGTTGCTCAGGGTTACAGGCAAGACTCGAAGCTATTCGACTTCTTATAGCCTATGCTACCCATAGAGACTTCAATGTCTTTCAAATGGACGTAAAGAGCGCTTTTTTAATGAGAAACTTCAAGATGAAGTTTATGTTGAACAACCTCCAGGGTTTCTTGACCCCAAGTATCCAAATCATGTCTATAGATTGGATAAAACTCTTTATGGGTTAAAACAGGCCGCTCGTGCCTGGTATGATACTCTCTCTTCTTTTCTCATCTCTAAGAAATTGTCCTTAGAAAGATTGACTAGACCCTATTTCTTTGGAAGTCAAGGGTCATATCATTCTAGTCCAAATTTATGTTGATTATATAATTTTTGGTTCTAGTAATCCCTCTTTATGTCTTTGGTTTCCAGAACGAATGAAGAAAAAATATTAGATGAGCATGATGGGAGAACTGACTTACTTTCTAGGTCTTAAGATAAAACAATCAGGTAAAGATATCTTTATCAATCAAAGTAAGATGTCAGGGATATGCTGAAGAAGTTTGATCTAACCAACAACTCATCTATGAAAACTCCAATGGCTCATCCTTTCTCGCTGAACAAGGATCCAAATGGAAAGCCTGTAAACATTACTATTTATAGAGGAATGATCAGCTCCCTGCTGTATTTCACAGCAAGTCATCCAAATATTATGTACCCTACTTGTTTGTGTACACGATATCAATCTAAACCTAAGTAGTCCCATCTAATTGCAGGAAAACACATCTTCAAATATCTGAAGGGAACTCCTATTCTAGGCCTTTGATATCCCAAGGACTCAGTTTTTGACCTAATTGGTTATGCGAATAGTGATTTTGCATGTTGCAAAATTGATAGGAAAAGCACTACTGGAGGCTATCAGCTTCTAGGTGGAAAGTTGGTGAGTTGGACAAGTGAGAAGCAAAACTCAGTACCCACATGAACTGCTGAAGATGAATATGTTGTTGCTGGAAGCTGTTGTGCTTAAATCCTGTGGATGAAAAACTAGCTCAGTGACTTTGATCTTCAACTCTCAAAATATCCCTATCTGTTGTGATAACGTCAGTGTTATTGCTATTGCAAACAACCATGTTCTTCACTCAAAGACTAAACAAATTGAGATTATATATCATTTTACCTGAGATTATGTTATGAATGGTAATATTGAACTTCACTTCGTACCCACTGAGTACCAACTTGCTTACCTGGTTACAAAGCCTCTTGATGAGACAATATTTAGCATCTTGATCAGCGAGCTTGGAATGCTGAATGCTGAGGATTAATTTCTCCATATTTAAAAAAATACTTAGTGATACATAAGTGAACTGATTCAGTGTTCTTACTCTATCACTGAACTCTTGAGTAAATGTATCTCTCTTTCTAAGGTACGTATACTTATCTTCTTTTCCAAAACTTAAAAACTATCATTGAATCTTTCCATATTTAGTGATCAAAAGGTTTTTAAAAGAAACGTTTCAGTGTTTTCTTTCTATTACTGAACCTTTTTAAGTAAGTATATCTCTAAGGTGTACATACTTGTCTTTTCTTAAAACAAAACCATCACTCACTCTTCTCTTACTCAGTGATCAAAATATTTTAAAAGTGAAATTCCTCAGTGATTATCTCTCTATCACTAAACCTTTCAAACTTATATCTTATTTCTAAAGATGTATTATTTCTTAAAACCATCACTAAATCTTTTCTATTCAGTGATCCCTTTGTTTTAAAAGACTTAAAACTTTTTCACTGCATTATTTTCTTATCCAGTAATTTTTAAAAGAAAATGATAATGAACGGTCAGATTCTTTTTGAAGTCATTTATCTTTTTATTTAAAATGGATTTAGAAACGTGCACATCCCTCTAACACACTCAACCCATTTGTATTCCATCCAATCAAGGATGAGGACGTGCAACCTTTCATCATTGCACATCTTTTGAAGAGTCATTTTTCTCTCTCTCCTCTTTCTCTTTCTCATCCTACCTATAAATACATGAGATACCCTCTCTTATTTTTCTTTAGGCTTACAAAAATTCTCAAGACTTTTTCTCTGAAGAATTTCTCCAAGCAAGAACCGTCAAGAACTTCAAACTTCAACCATTTCTACCTTCTTCCCAAATCAAAAGGTTGATAAATTTCTTAATATTTGAACTGTTCTTCTCCTTCTAAGAAACTTTGTTTGACCATTTTAGACCTTCTTTTCTTAAATATGAACAAAACATATTAATGAATCATTCTAATAATTGATCTTAATCTAAGTTTCAAAACACTAAATCTACTTGAAAACCCTAATATTAGTCTGGATTTTTCAAAAGAAGTTTCTTTTTCTTTCAAAACTTAAACAAATAGTACCTTTCTAACAAACTTTTGTTATATTCTTCTGTTTTATTTTTCTTATAACAGAAATGGCAACCAAGAACGTTAACTTTGCCATTAACGAAGTGTCATTTAAACCCAATAACCATGTTGGACTCTGGGATATCCCTGCCAACAAACCCCATTTCTTAGATGCGGCCAACTTCTTGAAGAACTCCATTATTGGGCATGCTCTCTCCTTTGAACAAGTAATGGTCAAAGAATTTCTTCAGCAGGAGAATGATAAATCTGGAAACCAGGTGGAGAATATCTCTTTTACCTTCAACAAAATGACTGTTAGCTTTGGCATCCCCACTCTCAAGATTGCTCTCCACCTACCAAAGACGACTCCCTACGCCAGTGAACCCTCCACTGAATATATCATCAAGTGTCTTGAGATAAGGGCTACAATTGGCCATCAAAGAAGGACTCCCCAGCGAGCCTCTCAAGTCGTTGTCCAGAGTCGAGAAAAACCACATGTTCGCGGTGTTGCAATACCTGTTCTCCCACTTCATCCAATGCATGGGAGGCAAGACAGGTGGCCAGGACCAGGCCTCTTGACTCGCTTTGAACATTGGAGTTTTCTGTCATACGCCAACTGAAGGTCAACTACACAGAGTTGATTTTTGAAGACCTGCCGCTAAAGCTGAACAACCGCCAGGGCGAGAAGGTGGTACCATAGACCAGATTTTTCTGCATGGTGTTTGCCAAAATCTTTGGAAACAAGTACCCGAAGGAAGGTAATATGTCCATCTGCAGGCTTGGGTCTCATATCTTGGACCACAAGTCTAAACCTGTAGATGTTGGCCTCTTTGCACTCATGCTTGCTATCGCCAACGGTACTCCCTCTCTTCCTTCTACTTCTCACTCCCAAGTGGTCATGACTGAGGTAACCCCCCTCAGTTTATCCTAAACAGCACCTCCATATCCTCTAAGAGGACCTCTTCTCAAACCCATCTTGGTCCTTCATTGAGGGCCAAGAAAGCCAAAAAGGGGACAGCCAAGTCGTTGATTGTTACCTCTCAACTGGTTTTAGTCATTGAAACAAGCCTTATCCCTGAGGAACTCTCTTTGCTACCCCCTCCCAGCTCTTCAGTGCTCTCCTTAGACACTGTCGTACACGTGGCAAGTCACCTAACCACCTCAATGACCCAAATCACTAAAGGTGAGAATATCAGCATCGCTACTGCTGAACACTCACGACCTCTCTCAGACGTTCTATCTTCTCTTTTTCCATTGATCTCGACACGTGCTAGTGACTCACCAGTGGTTGTCCCCGCTGATGATGAAGCACCCACCACATGACCTAAGGTGGCTCCTCTCAAGGTGCCTCAAATATAGGACGTCTATCCTCTTGAAGGCGATTTTGAGCCCACCAGCATTAATCCTTTGGATGGCGCTAAAGACCCTTCAGGTATTCCATCATCTCCCTACCCTTCCGTTTCTTATAACATAAAGCCCCTTAACGCTCAAGTCTTTCCCTCCTTTTTAGGTCCTTTGGCTACAGGGCCCACAACCATGGAGACAGATGTCTAAGACATGGCTGAGGACGTCAAGATCCTCCTCCCTGCTGTCATGATTGTCTTGGACAAAATGGACCAAGTCCACCAAGACATGCCCATCAAGGAATACATCACCAACGCCCTATTTGTTGTAAAAGCTAAGGTATGTGAGGTGAAGGAGTTGCTGAAGACGGTGCATGTCGAATTACACACCAACACTAAGGCCATCAACGTTTTAAATATCAAGGCCGATGAAGTGCAAGTCCAGCTCGCTAGGCATGGCGAGCTCCTAGAGTAGATTCTAACGCTTCTCCAGCGTCAAGTCTCGGTCCCTGAACCTCCCTTCACTGATGTTGATCACCAATCCCAGGACCGAGTGGCTGAATTTAATCCTTTGCAAGCTGAGGAGCTTCCAAACGCCGAGCTTTGCCAAAAGACCTCTCGTAGCATCTTAATGACCTTGCCTCTGCTATTGCTAATGACAAAGAGGGAGAGAAAGACCTGCCCGAGGAAATCATTGAGGAACCTAAAGCTAAAGCCGTTGTTGCCGCTGAAGCTGTCCCTCAAGCTGTGATCCCTCATTCTGAGGATGCCATCACATTCAATGAAGCTGAAGTTGATGCTAAATCTGAGGATGATGATGATGTTGTTATAGCGCCTGCTATTGACGAAGACCTTCCCATCACCTCTGCAGTAAATGTTGATGATGAGGATAGTGATGATGAAGACGAGGATGATGAATCTTCCTCTACCTAATGTTACCTTGGTGATGATGATGATGATGATGAAGACGACGAAGATGACGACGACTTTATAATTCAGTATCACACAAGATCTACATCAGCGCATAAGGGCGTCTCCGTTAGGGAATCTTCATCCCATGGGAGAAATCAAAAGGGAACCAACACACCTCTAGCAAAAACAAGGATGTGGCTAAAGAAGATAATCAATCTATCATCTTCATAAAGGTAGACCCTACAAAGATCGCCCAGATCTCCAGGTTTGTCCCCTTTACATCTGAATCTGAAGCCTCACTTCTTGTTAATTCTACTTTGATTCTTATTGGTCCTCCATATGAAAGAATTCCAACAATTCAAACATCTGGAGCTCTTATTGACCAAAAGATGACTCAGTTGAGGAGTTAACTTGACCAAACCAGAGTAAAAATTTCTCTTCGTACCTCTGGTTGTAGTGAGTTTGACTTCCTCACATATGTTGAACGTGATGAAGCCCTCAAGGCCGAAGAAGAGCTAAGAATCCAATGACAGCAGATGGGAGACAACTTAAAGTGGGCAAAGTCCCTTGCCGCTAATGCTCTAGCCAAGAGGAAGCTGAAAAAAAAGAACCCAGTCAAGGCCCAGGCCCAGCTGATCTCTCAAGCTAAATGAGAACATTAGAGAGTGTTGATGTTGAAGGATTGCGACCAGAGATGGTGTGAAAAGAAACTGAAGAAAAGAATAAGTCCCCACCGTATTTCAAACATCACTATCAATGGAAGGACGAAAGATGGTGGAATGCTCATCTTCAAAGACAACCTTGAGGCTTTCACTGAGTATCTTTCATATCTCGCGCAGTATAGCTACTGCGAATGGCTAGAGATTCGTCAAGCTAGTCAGCGTTTAAAGTCCAAGAACCGGCAGATGATCTAAGACATCCGAAATGATCTTCTCAAGAAGATGTTAAAGTTTGTTGTTGTCCCTCCAGTGCCTGAGTTGTTACCCAAAAGAAGAAGAAACCTTTCAGATCCTAATGATAGACCTTCTCATAGGAACGAACATGAAACTAAGTTCTCCTTAGAAGAATCCCTAAAGGATCAAAAGAAGCCAAATACCTCTAAGCTGAATCTAGCACTGCCAACGAAGGGTCCGTACTTACCCAACACTGTGCATGTGAAACCTAAGTATGGATTAATTTTCAACGACTATGACGGTGAATACAGCTTTTAGTGTGAATCTGAGTTCCACCTCTGTCCAATAGACCACTTTGAATATCTTAGATCTTGGTTGGACAATGACCTTCCTGGTGAGGTGATGAATCGCAGGATCAGAAAGGAGCTACTACGAAAAAAGAAGCTTGGAGAAGACGTACCTAGGTACATCGACTTCAGCGACTTAGAATAGATAACTTTCTGTCTTATAATCTTGTTTTTCCTTTCATTTTTTTTTCAGTGTATAATCTATATGTAATAGGTCTAACAATCACTGATGTAACACTTGTAATTTTTCCAATGATGAAATATGAAGTATTCTTCAGTGTCACTGAAAAAGATCCCTAAAAAGAGTAATAGGGATACATATTTATGAGTTCTAGTATTCTTTCATTCACTAACAACTTTCAGTCAGTGAATATGCTTTCATTTTCTGTTATCATACTGGTATTGTTTCTCTTGAACTTGTAATCCTTTACAAACTTACGTAAACTTACATAAGTAAAGTGTATCAATAAAAAAGATCCCAAAATAGTTAAAAGGGACTTATATTTTACTTGTACCTTTCCTTACTATTATAACTTAGGTAATTTTCTTTATGTTGCTTTGTCATCATCAAGTTGTTACTCCCTACTGTGGAGATTGTCTTTACTAAGATGGACGAAGTCCATAAAGGCATGCCTCTCAGGGCTGAAGTTTTTGCTGACCTCTTAGCTGTCAAAGCTGAAGTTAAAGAGGTCAAAAAACAGCTTTCTACAGTGCAAGCAGTCGTACGCACCAATGTTGAGGCCATCTCTGCTCTAACCAGCAAGGTCGATGAAGCGAATGCCCAGCTTACCAAGCATGGTGAGCTGATGCAGCGATTACTTGAGCTCCTCTAACGTCCAGTACCAACTCCTACAACGTCATTCACAGTGATGAATCGTCTCCAGCTGGATCAGACTCTTGAGTGTTGTCTTCTTCAAGCCAGAGCACTGACAAAGCTTGAATAGATGGTCGACATCTTAACAAGAACTCTTGATAACTTCTTTGATTATCATGCTGATGACAAAGAGGGGGAGACAGAGTTAGATGTTGCTGCTACTATCCCAACGACTCAAACTGAAGCTGACGCTCCTAGAGCCATAACTAATGAAGTTGAGGTCGTTGATGAAAACCCAACTTCCCATGAAGCTCTTGAAGATGAGGTTGTTGATGAAACCGTTAGAGTTGATGTTGAAGCTCGTGACGAAGACCTTCCTATCACCTCTGCAGCTGATGGTGGTGATAAGGAAGATGATGATGAAGACGATGATTCTCCTACCCTTCTTGATGCTGGAAAGGATCTTGGTGATGATGATGATGATGAAGACGACGATGATGACGACTTCACCATTCAGTACCAAAAACCCACCAGGGCCGTGAAAAGAGTCTCTCTTAGGGATTCTGCATCCCAGGGGGAGAAAGAGAGAGAAAAAGAGAAGGAGACATCCGAGAAGAACCAGAACACCAAATCGAAAGACAAAGGTGTTATTGAAGAAGGAAATCTCAAGGTCTCTTAAGACCTGTTGAGCCTCTAAGTACTGAATCCTCCAGGTTTGCTTTTGTCACTTCTTTCTGTCAACTTTTTTCCATCCCTTCTACTACATGTGATCGGCTAGAGGAATGGGTATCTGAAAACCCAACCTCCAAGGTTCCTACCGACCAGCATATGTCTTAGCTGAAGGAGTCGCTCGGCCAAACTAGAGTAAAAATTCCTCTTTGTACCTCTAGTTGTGGTGAATTTGACTTCCTGTCTGAAGCTGAAAGACTTGAGGCACTCAAGGCTGAGGAAGAACTCATTCCACCAACAACAGACTGAGGACGACATAAAGCTGGCCTATTCTCTTGTTTCTCAAGTTCTTCCGAAGAAAAAGTCTAAAAAGATGGTGAATACTATCAAGGCCCATGCTAAGTTGTTTTCTATTGCAAAAGTTGAGCATGAAAAAGCGATGAAGCTTGTCGACCGAGACAGAAAATGGAGCAAAGATCGTCTGAACAAGAGAATCAGTCATCACCCTATTTCAAGCGTCACAATCAATGGACGGATGAAAGATGGTGGAGTTTTAGTTTCAATGTTCATCACCAGAGACAACCTTGATGCTGTCATGGAGTATCCTTCCTACCTAGGTCAGTATGGCTACAGTGAATGGTTGGAGATCCGCTAAGCCATTAAGTGCTCAGAGTCAAGGCACAAGCCGATTATTGAAGACATCATCAACGAGCTGATCAAGAAGATGTCAAGATATGTCACTTTACCTACAAAGCCATCACTGAAGAAATGTGGAAGAAGAAGACCTTCAATTCCTAATAACAGACCAATCCTGAGGAATGAACATGAAACAAAGTTCTCCTTAGACGAAGTCCTAAAAGATTTGAAGAAGCCAGACATCTCAATGTTGAACCTCTTCTTGCGAGTGAAGGGTCCTTACATACCCAACACTATGCACCTAAAGCCTGAGTTATGTTTTATTTTCCTTGACTATGAAGGCGAACACAGCTTCCAGAGAGTGTCTGAGCTAAATCTTTGTCCTATGGAACATCTTGCTTATATCATATATTGGTTGGACAATTATTTATATGGTGAAATGATAGACCGCAAGATCAGAAGAGAATTTCTATGTCGAAAGGAGCTTGGAGAAAAAGTACCTGGCTACATCGACTTCAACGACCTAGATTAGGTTTGAAATTCTATCTTTTAATTTTGTCTTTCATTGTATGTCTATTGTATCTATGGCTTTACTTTCAGTGTACAACTTATATTTTGTAAGTCTAGAAATGTACTGACTGAAACACTTGTAATTTTTCCTTTGAGTAAATATAAGTATTTCATCAGCATCATTGAAAAAGATCCCTGCAAAGAGTAATAGGTACACATGTGTATGAGTTCCAGTATTCCCTTACAGTCACTGACAATCTCTAGTTAGTGAACATGCTTTTAGTTTGAGTTTTCCTTCTTGTACTTTTTCTTAAACTTGTAACTTAAGAAAACTTATAAAGTAAAAACTGATTCACTGAAAAAGATCCCAAAATAGTTAAAAGTGACATGTACTTTATATGTAACTTTTCCTTACTATTATTCATTAAGGCAAATTTCTTTATGTTGCTTTGTCATCATCAAAAGAAAGAAGATTGTTGATCCTCTCTCTCATTGATTTGATGATAATCCCTTTTACCTTTTGAAGTATTATGTTTATGTTCTTTCAGTTCCAGCGATCATCACTGAGTCTGTTCAGTGATCGCTGAAACATGCATTGTAAATCCTACAGCGACAGTGATACTTCAAGAAGACAAAACTCACACCAAAGAACCTTCAGTGAAAGTCGAAGACTGAAACTGAAGATTAGTCACTGGCTCGTTTTGTGATCTGAAGCGGCATTCAATGATTACAACTTGGTCAACATATGTGTGAAAACTGCCCAAGCCTCAGCGAATGCTGAAGAGACCTTCAGTGTCATTCCAAGATTCAGCGATCAAATGAAACTTGTTGTGCAAGATTGTTTTTTGTCTTGTCCTTCCACACACAAAGGACAAACCCATACCCTTTCTAGAGTACAGTATAGCACGGAGTCGACTAGTCGACTCTAGTGCCCAACAACTCCATGAAAGGATGTCTGCTCATGAATAGACAATTGTACTATTCACTGTAGCAAAGGACAAGCTTTCCTCCTACAGCTTGACACGTGTTTAAACCCTTCTGATTTGCATTTAATGCAATGTGTAAAAATAGATGAGTGCTCTCTCCATGCAGAGAACAAATGCATTTACGCACACATCTAAAAAGAACACTTACGCTTATCTTCAAGCAAGTTAGAATCCTTCTCAAGAATTCTAAAGTTCTTACCCAAGAAGAACATCTTTCGGTCTTTATCTTTTCAGCAAATCTTTTCTATTTTGCTAAGTATATCTGTGTGTAAACTTAGATTGTTTTATATAGGTTATCTTTACCTTGTTTATTTCCGCAAACAATCTGTAAAAATCTGTATTGATATTTCTCTATTAATATATATTTTTAAATATAAAAGTTTTCTGTGTTTGTATTCATCCCCCCCACTTCTACAAACTGTTCGTCTAAAACTCTTGTAGACCCGGCTGGGACCAACAATTAGATACTAGCAAGTTTGTGATCTGAAGCGGCATTCAGTGATTACAAGCTCATCTACATATGTGAGAAGACTACTCAAGTTTCTGTGAATATTGAAGAGACATTTCAACGTCATTCCAGTATTCAACGATTAAAGAAAACTTACCCAACACGATTGTTCTTGCCTTATCCTCCCTCACACAAAGGACAAACCCATACCTTTTCTAGAGTATAGTACAGTACGGAGTCACTTCGTTGACTCTATAGTGCTTACCTACTTTATGAAAAGAGGACTGCTCATATACAACCAAAAGGACTGTTTACTATAGCAAAAGACAAGCTTTCTTCCAAAAGCTTGACACGTGCTTTGTATCTTCTGAATTGCATTTAATGCAATGAGTATAAATAGTTGAGTGCTCTACTCTCAGATATACTTCTTCCTTCCTACTAACTTACCCAAGAAGTTACTTCTCTCTCTATTCTCTTTCTAAGAGAAAGAACCACTTTGAACAAGTGAAGAGCACTTTGATTCTTATCTTTATTTCTTGTAGCAAATCTTTTCTCTTTGCTATTTCTAATTGTGTGAACCTTAGATTGTTTAGATAGGTTCTTTACCTTATCTCTTTCGCAAACAATCTGTAAAATTTGTATTGATCTTTCTCTATCAATATATAATTTTAAAAGTGAAAGTTTTCAATATTTGCATTCATCCCCCCCTTCTACAAACTGATTACCTATAACTCTTGTAGATCCGACTAGGACCAACACAATATATGTTGGGATCGAAAAACATAATCTTTGAACTCTACAGGATGGTAGAGAGATGATACTACCATATGATTGATTGAATCAATCAAAATTGCTCGAAGGAAAAGTACATTTAGATAGCCTTAAGGGCGGTGTCGTGTTGCTAGACGCTTACCATCGTTTGTGTTACTATGTGTCATGTGCAAGTGAAATAATGTAAGTTATTATATGCCTACGACACGTGTCACACAACGATACCGCTAAAGGAGTATGTAAATCTATAGGGTCGCACATAAAGAATACGTTTGTTTCCATTTCAAAGAAACCTAAAGTCATAATTGACAGTTAAATAATTATTATTAAAGAATAATTATAGAATATGTGTTAAAACGTAATTATGATAATTACAGAGTAGTATCTGTAAATAAACATAATTATCTAGAGTTTTAGATAATTATATATTATTTATAGATAAATATCAAACCTTATTTGAAGTTATAAGGTGACTATGATACCAGTTCACATAAATAAGGTGTTAGACCAATTCGTTTTTGTGAATGAATTCAATTATTTGAATTTTGGCTATGAGTCCACATACACATATTTAGACTTAGGCCATGTTTGTTTTTACAAAAAAAGCACTTAATACCCTCTTATGTCTGAATCGGTCAGACCTTAGGGTATTAAGTGTGTTTGTTTTTTTTCAATTAAGAGCTTAAAAGCTCTGATTAGGTCTGAATTATTTAAAGCTAACCTTTTCACTTAAAACCTCTGATTATTGCGTCGCTACCTCTCGATCTCTCTCTCAAGCTCTCAACCTCTCCATCGCTGCGTCTTCTACCTCTCGATCTCTCTCTCTCAAGCTCTCGCCAACCGTCTTCTACCTCTCGATCTCTCTCTCTCAAGCTCTCGCCTACCGTCTTGTACCTCTCCATCGCTCGATTTAAGGTATCCATCTCAATCTCACAAGCTCTCTATCTCTCTATTTTCTTTCTCCTTGCTTGGTTAATTTCTGTTTTGCCTGGCTCAAAAAATGGTTTAGGGTTTACCTCCTATAAGGGGTTTTTTTATTTGAAGTCTGTTAATCCTACAGACTTGTATGAAATCAGTCCCACTAGAAAATAGCATAACAGAACCCCATCCTGAATCTTCTTATAGATTATGCAAAATATGGTTAAAGCATTTGGATTTTCTTATGAGTTTTGTATTTATTAATCATAATATATAGTTCCAACATTTGGGTTCCAGCATTTGAAATTCTTATGAGTAGTTTAGTTCTCTCTTCTTCTGTTTTGTTCGCACCCAAAAATACACACATTAAACTCTTTTACCAACTTCACAAATACTTATGAGAATATCTCATATAAAATCAACTTAAACAATTAAGATGGTGGGTGGGATTGCTTTGAAAATATTTAAATCTATGGGACATTGAAATTGATTGCACCAGACTATGGGGATGAATGAACCAGATGCATTCACAATGAAACTAATTGCATAATTGAGGTACCYAAAATGGATATGCATTCATCACTTTTGATGTTTCACATGGTATATATARATGGAAATAAGACCCTCATATGAGAGATAACATTTTGAAAACCGAAATCAAAGCTAGGAAACAGAAAATTCTTACTTGATGTTGAAGAATCAACAAAGAACTTCAATGGCAGACTGTTTCTGTTGTGCTTTAACTTTTTCATATACCCCTTTCAACCATATATTAAAGCTATAACCATATTTATGTTGATTGTGCACCTTCTATTCGATTATAGAAAAAAAAAGATAAGAAGGATAGAAGAATTGATACATACAGATCCAAATTGTGTTCGACTTTAAAGACTTCGGTAATAATGCATCTATCCTGGTAGACCGGGTTTTCCAATCCTATGCACACCACCACCCAGCAACCCATCCCTAGTTCCTTCTTCCAAATAATAATAATACTTAATTTGGACGCAGGGACATCCAAAGGCAAGAACATTAAAGACTGCACCATTGATATACCCTAATTTATGTATAGCTTTGTTTGAGGGTACTTCTGCTACCGGATCTCGTGCTTATGCCCCTAGTTCAACTCGTGAGAGGACTACGATTTCATCTTCATCATTTACATCCAATATCCCTACTACTCAAGAAACTGAAAATGAGGTGGATGGAGATGAGGAGGAAGGACCAACTATCAATATTGCGAGCACAATTCCATCTAGACCAAAGAAGAAGAGTAAAACCAAGGTCGACATGGATGAATTGGCTCTAGAAATGAGGGGTGCACTTCAAACACTTGTTACACAACAAGCCACACTTGTTGAACAACAAACTGCACTTGTTGCATGATACGTACTAAGTATTTAGTACATAAAGTACCTTTTTATTCTCTTTTAGATAGGTTATTTTGCTTTCATATCACAACTTTGAGTCATTTTATCTTTTTTCTCTGTTTTTATGCTAAGAAGAATGTTGAACCTGTTTTAGTGGATTTTGGTCTAAATTGAGCTTATTTTGGACAGATTGGAGCAGGTCGATGTTATGGGAATGTGGTAGCATGACCTGATGGCTGATAGAGAGATGGATGAGACTTAGAGTTGACTGATATGACTTGGGAAGACATATGAAAGCCTTCTAAAGTTGATCCAGCTGTAGTTGATCAGATTAGCTGGAGTTGATAAGACTAATTGTAGTTACTTTCTAAATATTAGTTTACTATTATGTACTATTTAGTTTCTTTTGAACTAGTTGGGTGTGATTTTACCTTTTTACCCTCACTCCAACCCTAGTATAAAAAGGGATGTTGGGAGGAGTATTTGACACACCTTATTTTCACCACACCTTACTACTTGCTCTCTAGTTCTTTTGTTCTCTCTTCAAGTAGTTTGCATGCTACTTGAAGAACAAGTCTCTTAATATTATAAATCTTTTGGTTACATTTGAAGTTCTTTAATTGCTTTATTTAATCGCTTTATTTATATTATCGTTATTTATATTTCGTCTTTAATTTATTTACGCTTACTTGCATTTTATTTACGTCATTTATTTATTACGCTTTCCGCATCTTTATTATTCCGTCATTTACTTTCCGCATTTATATTATGTCTTTATTTACCGCACCTTACGTTTCTTGTCATTTACTTTTCGTCATGAGTAGCTAAGTTTATTAGCTCGGGTGTATGACGAAAAGGGTGAGTTTTTAAACCAAAATACAGTCGACCCTTTCATGTAACAACGATGTTTTACTTTTTCATTTCAAGTTTTATAAAACCAATGACACTTCTTGACGAATTAATCACTTTGAAAGTATTAAAGTGTCGTGGACTCTAAACTGAGTCATTATTTGCACGTCAACTTGGATGATATGGGAAGTAGACTTGAGAGAGTTGCTAACAAAGAGATTTGTTGTCCGTATTTTCTAAGTTGTTAATTCTCGACGGGTTGATCACTCTGAAGTGTTAAAGTGGAATGGATTCAGAGATGAGCCATTCAGAACACGTCAACTTGAATGATATGGGAATCCACTCGARAGGGTGATTTTTAACAAAGAGATTTGTTTATCCATATACTTTGAAGACACCATTTGTCACTTTCACTGGTCTGGATACCTCATAGAGATATGAGTTGAAAGCTATAATATCAGTGCATTGGTGAAGTCCGAGAGGAGTACCTTCAAAGTAATTGGTAAAAATAGTTGTTACTGATTGCATGCTGTAGCAATCTGTCAGCATGGTTTCATGCTGTAGCATTTTGACAACATTGGTCGACTGGAAATAGTATTTACATCTCATCCGAAAAGTCATACACCCTAGCTTGCTTTTATTATCTGGTATCTCCTGTTTTTAGTTGTGTTAACTCCGTTCAAATCTAAGTCTTCGAATTCGCCTTCTGAAATCATTTCCTTAACTTTACTTTCTTTTAAACTTTTACTACGATCCCTGTGGACGATATCCCGTATTTGTACCACTTTTATTACTTGAAAGACGATATTGGGACTATTTATATACTTGCTTTTAGTCCTGATTGTTGTTTGTGGCTGTGGTGTTTCACGCCCACCCATCATTGCACAACAAACCTCAAACCTGAATGCTTGTTTTGAACGGTTGGACACTCTTTGCCTTGATAAAATGAGTCCTCTTTATGGTGCAGCCATTGACATTTTTGGGCAGTCAACATTATTAAGAGAGACATGGTTGTCGATCCCTTTAGAAGCTGATATATTAACATCATGGATTTCAAGGACGGCAAGACGAATGGGGCTTATGGATTAGTTTTAAGAATTTGAACAAGTTACTTCTTTATGTGATTTGTATTTGAACATGTTATTAGCTTATGTGTTTGATATTTGACAATTTGGTTACATGTTTTGGATGTTGAACTAGTTGTTATTTGGTAATGCATTTGATATCAAAGYTTACTTCTATTTGACATTTTATTTATGTTTTTAACAGGTTTATCATGGATAATAATCAAATCATCATTAATAACAATAACAACACTATAGTTCTCATCGTCGTATTTTTATATATGTTCTACTTGCGACAAAGGCGCTTATTAAAGGAAAAGAGATAATATGTATGCAATGACTGGACGTCTATTTACGAATGAGCTACTTGAAGGTAGTGATCGACAATGTATTGACTTGTTGTGCATGTCCCGTGAAGCTTTCATTCAATTATGTGATCACTTTAAAGCAAAAGGTTGGTTAACGGATAGCAAACATATATTGGTTGAAGAAAAAATGGCTATCTTCTTGATGATTATAGGTCACAATCAACGTTATAGAGTGTCGAAAAACAGGTTCCAACACTCAACACAAACAATTCATAAATTTTTCATGAAGTGTTGGATAAAATGATGGAGTTTGCAAAAGAGATCATAGTTCCTACATCATTCAATCCTAATCCAGACATCCCTGGAAATAATAGAAGGTTACGACGAATTTTTAAGGTAAATGATAATTCAATAATATATGTATAACTTTCCTTACTAAATTTATTTTGACTATTGAGCTTTAATGTAGGTAGCAATTGGCGCCTTGGATGAGGCTTTAATTCATACGGAAGGAAGGTTTAAGTGATGAGCTATTTTCTGAGTATGATCAAACCAACGAACAAGGGAACGATGACGAGGATGAGGCTGAAGAGATTCAATCGCATGGGAGTGCTGCTGACCAAACATATATGGCTAGTTTAAGAGAAGAAATTGCGACACAATTAATGCAAAATGAATATTGATTCTAGTTGTTATGAGACTTTATTCATGTTTTCTATTGTGTGTTGAATCAATTGACGTATTTCAATTGAATTTTTGAATGTGTTAAAAATATATGGTAGTTTACAAATGGTTTAAATGATTGGATATTTCAGTTAAATTTAATTGAAATGAATTGATTCAGATTTCAGACTTCAGAAGTTTGTCAGTTTATAAAAACAAACAATCTTATTGATTCAGATTTCAGATTTCAGACTTTTGACGTGAAAACAAACAGCCTGACTGTTTCAGACGTAAAAACATATAGTCTGACTGATTCAGATTTCAGACTTCAACACCACCTCTTAAAATTCAGAATTGAATTCAGACTTCATCACCTCTTAAAAAACAAACGCCACCTTAGGGTTCTTTTGGGCTAGCATTCGGTGGAGGATCTACGCGTGTTCGTGTGTAGATCAACTATAGAGGAAACTGCGTTTGGTTTCTAAGTGCAGCTTCAGATTTTTCACTAGATCCTAAAATGTACATTCCTAAACACTCTATGGTGTGTTATAATTTAATTAAATGTCTCATTGAATCCAGCTTTGGATTTTAGATTAAATTTTTTTTTTCTAAATTATTGAACCAAAATTTTATTTTCCGTTGCGTTTAAGGTAACATTTTTTTTATAAAACCAAACAGTCTCTAACATAATCAAACCAATTATAAACATCTTAGATTACAATATAAAAGTAAACATAAATTCAAACATCATACAACTAACATCACGATTAGACAAATAAACTAGATTTTTTCGTGAGCATTATTTAAGGTGTTGAGGTAAAATGGATAGAAGTCTTTTAAATTTTAATGTTGATATTTTTTTAATAATATTATATATATATATATACATATATATGTGTGTGTATGTACATAAATTAAAATTAATATATAGACACATATTGGGTCGGGTCGGGTCGGGTCGGGTCGGGCGGTGATCACTGTCCCCGCCCCCGTTAAAATCTTCGATCCACGCCCCGTCCTTGATATCCTTGAACTCTATCAAAAAATTTCAGTTTTTGATTTTCATGATCGCTTTCGTTTTTTTTCTCCTTAATTTAAGGTACTATAAAGAATTTTGTATGTACAAACAATATGGGTATAAAATTTAAAGATGAACTACAAAAGTCAAATCGCACGGACCAAGAGTCGTAACCACGGCATGCCGAAAGCCTGTCAACGCCAGGTCACCTTATCTTTCCTCGTGGTCCGAATGATTCCTCCCTCTCCCCCATTTACACCTCATTTTCAAATATATACACCATCCTCTGCTTCCCCCAATATCCTTCTGGACTATACATCGGAGCCTAGGGTTTCATTTGCCGGCCACTCGAGGTTGCTTTCTACTGCTTCTTCGATCTAAAACTTAAAGGTTAGTTCCAATTATTTTCAGATGTATATCTTCTTGATGCTTTTATTGTTTTGAATTTCTGATCTGAGTCTCTTGACATTCGTTACGGATCCATGTCGAAATTGCTTCGATTTACATATAATTGGGATCATTCTATTTTGATTTCTCACATAGTAGTGAGCAAAAATTGATTTTTTACTAGTTAGTATGACCTTGCCAGTTTCAGTTATGATTGTTTGATCTGATTCTGAGTTTTTTTTGTGATATACTTGTGATGTGAATGACTTAGATCTGTAAGTATTGATCGAATCTGTCTACTTTGATTTGTGTCTTGTTTACTGACCGGGGATCTGCGATCTATTTGAATGCATGTTTGATTTCACGGTATTTGTTAAATATGTGAAGATCTGTCGGGATGCTCATCGAGATCTGTATAGTTACGTAGTTGAGGATATTAACTGAAAATCTTGAAGGTTGGTTTGATAAATGTGATCGTGCTTCTAGCAGATATTGCTGGGTTGTTTGTGCAGATTTCTTTCTAAAGAAGTTGGAAACTTTTGGTGAAGAATTGGGATGTCAAAAACTTTGTGGTCTCAACGTATTGTATTTTGATATTTGTGTTGCAGTTCTATAAAAATGGCCGACTCTGAGGATATTCAGCCCCTTGTTTGTGACAATGGAACTGGAATGGTGAAGGTTAGTAATAGTTCATGTGTTCCTTTTTCTTTGTTATTTTAATGGTTTAATTGGATCATTGTATATTTAAAATAAAATTAATCTGCTACCTTTGATGCATTATATTTGGAGCTTTTTGTTCTTTGATGAAATCTATAGGCTGGGTTTGCTGGTGATGATGCTCCTAGGGCGGTCTTTCCCAGTATTGTTGGTAGGCCACGACACACTGGTGTTATGGTGGGCATGGGCCAAAAGGATGCTTATGTGGGAGATGAAGCCCAGTCCAAAAGAGGTATCTTGACTTTGAAATATCCTATTGAGCATGGTATTGTCAGCAACTGGGATGACATGGAAAAGATTTGGCATCACACTTTCTACAATGAGCTACGTGTTGCTCCTGAAGAGCATCCTGTGCTTCTTACTGAGGCACCGCTAAATCCCAAGGCAAACAGAGAGAAGATGACTCAAATCATGTTTGAGACGTTCAATGTTCCTGCCATGTACGTTGCCATCCAGGCTGTGCTTTCTTTGTATGCGAGTGGTCGTACTACTGGTTAGTCTCTCATTGCTCTTGTGCTCTTAAGGATAATCTCAATTGCTTACACTTAATATTATGTTATTATTCCACAGGTATTGTGTTGGATTCTGGAGATGGTGTGTCGCACACAGTCCCAATTTATGAAGGTTATGCGCTTCCTCATGCCATCCTCCGTCTTGATCTTGCTGGTCGTGACCTTACGGATTCCCTGATGAAGATCTTGACGGAAAGAGGTTACATGTTTACCACCACAGCCGAACGGGAAATTGTCCGTGACATGAAAGAAAAACTTGCATATGTGGCTCTTGACTATGAGCAAGAGCTTGAAACCGCAAAAAGTAGCTCATCTGTTGAAAAGAATTATGAATTGCCTGACGGACAAGTTATCACAATCGGGGCAGAGAGATTCCGTTGCCCAGAGGTTCTCTTCCAGCCATCACTAATTGGAATGGAAGCTGCTGGTATTCATGAGACTACCTACAACTCGATCATGAAGTGTGATGTTGATATCAGGAAGGATCTTTATGGCAACATTGTGCTTAGTGGTGGTTCAACTATGTTCCCTGGTATTGCGGACCGAATGAGCAAGGAAATCACTGCTCTTGCCCCTAGCAGCATGAAGATCAAGGTGGTTGCACCTCCAGAGAGGAAATACAGTGTGTGGATCGGAGGATCAATCCTTGCATCTCTTAGCACCTTCCAACAGGTAAATTAATCCCCCACCCCCTTTGTAATTAATTATCTGGCTACAGATAATTAGTTCTGTGAGACTAACTTGCTTTGCTTTTGTGTGAATCAGATGTGGATTTCCAAGGGTGAATATGACGAGTCTGGCCCATCTATTGTCCACAGGAAATGCTTCTAAGTATGTATCTTGTTGCTTTTGATGGTTGGGTCTCCATCTAGTTTGTTTTGGGTCTATATTCTTCATCTATTTTTCGTGTTATGTTTTATGTGAAGTAAGAGATGGATGGATGTCTGTGGAGTTGTTAACAAACAAGAGGATAAACACCATCTTCGTCATTCATCCTCTGGTTTTGTGTTGTACAATTCCCACATCATTTGTCCATTTCTGCTGGGGATGTTTGTAGTCGAAGATTGATTGTGCTGTTCTATCCTATGTTTTCCCTTTAGTATCATTTGTGGTCGTTTTCATCATTTTAAACAGATAATATCTATTGCTTTGTTAGCGGGCTTCTAAACAACCATTTGTTGATAATATATTCATTTAATTGCATCGAAATTTATCTTCCTGTTTTTGTTGTATTTAAGAAATCTCTCTGTTTCTTGGCTTGTAAAGCTGTTTCTGCAGATAAGCATTTGGAATTCATTGTGCTTGTATTTCTGCTTTGCTGTTCTTACTGCTGATTTTTCATCTCTCTCTCTCATCCACTTTCCACAAGTAGGGTCTTCATAGAAACAACCTCTGCTTTATGGGGTAGAGATAGGTTACGTCTATCTACATTTTACCCATCTCTGGATGAGATATATTAGATTCTTTGGTTTGGTTCGGCAGTGTCTACCTTATGAGTTCTATTTAGAGTGGAAAACTTGCAATTCCTCCCAACTCATCATGTGTTGGGAGTTACTCATAGATGATGTAGGTGCCTGCCTGCCATTATATTTTTTGGTGGATTCCTTTGAATATACCATCAAATTCACCACTTGTTATTCTGGCATCGAAATTTAAGAGAGAACACCATAGCCAAATGGAATCCATTATATATGTCATGTAATCATAAGGTGTGGTAGTGTATTATGTTGACATCTATATATAGATCCAACAAATTTCACATGGAGATAGGGACTAGACGACATATGTATATATTATCTAGCCAACTACCGTGTTCCTTGACATTTGGGGATAATAATCAAAGTTGCAACTTATATTCTATCTGGTTGCATACTTCCACAAATAGTTGACGAAATATGGAGTTGTTATAAAGTCATCTTGCCTAATTCTATTCTAACACCCCCAAATCCATACATTGCATATAACACATATTTCATATATAGAATACATGTTTTCCCCCACATAGGTCCTTGATACAAGAGTCTATAATGTAAAATATGCAACCCAAAAATTCCGAAAGTACACGTTCTTGCATCCTAGCATCTATGCTTCCAAAACCGCTAAACACATAGGGAAGTAATTCACATAATGCTCTTTCCCTTGTTCTCTTTACCTGCACACATATTTTTGAAAACATGAAATGAGGGTTAGACATGAATGTTTAGTGAGGTTCTTTTTTTATGTAATGCAGGGTGAAGATCACCAAAACATTTATTTCAAATAATTCATCTTATGTAGCAAAACTAAAATCATACTGTTTTGGTCCATCGAGCCTTTGGTTCCAAACCACACTTGGAATATATTTCAATAACTAGGACCAGAGCCCCTCTAGTCTCTCTTCCAGATCTTCTGGTTCCTCGACCAGAGCCTCTTTAATTAGCACAGAATCTTCAAATCACTTTTGTGTATTAATCTTTCTCAAGAATTCTTTCACTGCCACACTCTTTTTCTCAAAAAGGTTCCTTTCTCCAAAAATCAAGATAAGGTATGATCTTATTTTTTTCCTTTATATATTTTTCTAACAAAGGCGGTGAAAACTTTAAATAATAAAGGTAATTTAGACGGTGAGTTTTTCATTATAAAATTCATGATTTCTTAACCATGAAAGTATAAGTTTTTTTAAATAATATAATAATGTTTCCACCAAAATATTTTATCACAAATATGCACCATCTCATGTATGTTTCACACTACATGCATATATGTATAAATTACATACATATCATGCCATCTTTTCHCATATAYRYATGCACAATATCATGTTCACATTTCACATATATAGTTCATGCATTTCTACTTAGATATGCATATTTCACGTAATCCACATAATAAACATATATAAATTACCTCAACTCAGGTTGTTTAAAACCTGGTTATAAAATTCTTCCCCCTTTAAAAGAATTCAGTCCTGGAATTCACTTATTCAAATAACCACGAATATTGAGTTCTCATGTCAGATTCTAATTCCCAAGTTGCTTCTAAACCTTTATGAAAACGCCATTGCACTTTTACTAAACTGATCTCCTTGTTTCTCAATACTCTGGTCTTTATGTCAGTTACGGTCTCTGGTGTCTCGATAAAACTCAGCTTATTGTCAAGTTTAATCTCAGAAAGTGGTATTGTTAAACTTGAGTCTGCCAAACATTTGCGTAGATTTGATACATGAAAGGTGTTGTGAATTAAGCGAAGTTCTTCTGGTAATTCCAACTGATAAGCTACCGGTCAATTCTTTTGCAGATTTTGAATGGTTCAATATATCTTGGACTAAGCTTACATTTCTTCCCAAATCTCATAACATCTTTCCATGGAGATACCTTTAACATTACAAAGTCACCAATGTTAAATTCAATCGGGTTTTCTTCGTTTGTCGGCATAGCTTTTCTGTCGATCCTGGGCAGTTTTGATTTTTGCTCGAATCTGGTCAATCTWTTCAGACGTTACTTGCACAATCTYGGGAYCTGTCAACTGTTTTTCACCTACCTCATTCCAACATAACGGCGTTCGACATTTTCTTCCATATAGGACTTCATAAGGTGTCGCTTGGATGCTGAAGTGATAACTATTATTGTAGGCGAATTCTATCAACGACAAATGTTCTTCCCATGATCCCCCGAAGTCGATGACACAAGATCTTAACATATCTTCGAGAGTTTCGATGGTTCTTTCACTTTGTCCATCTGTTTGTGGGTGATAAGTCGTACTTAATCTGATTTGTGATCCTAAAGCTCTTTGCAGACTTTCCCAGAACTTTGAAGTAAAACGACTGTCTCTATCAGATATGATGGACAATGGAACTCCATGTCTAGTCACAATTTATTTAATATAGATTTGAGCCAATCTTTCCAATGAATAAGTCTCTTTCATTGATAGAAAATGTGCAGACTTTGATAAACGGTCCATTATTATCCATATTGCATCATAAGCTTTTGGAGTTCGGGTTAATTTCATGATAAAGTCTATCGTAATATGATTCCATTTCCAAATTGGTATTTCCAATGATTGTAGATTCTTATAGGGCCTCTGATGCTCTATTTTAACCTGTAAACAAGTTAAACATTGTTCTACATATCTTGCGATGTCTTTCTTGAGACCTGGCCATCAATAAAATACCTTCATATCTTTATATATCTTGTTGGTACCTGGATGGATGGAATAACGGGACTTGTGACTTTCATTTAGGATGGTTTCTCGTGTATTCCCATAATTTGGTACTCATATCCGACCTTGGAAACATAATATTCCTTCCCCATTCGGCTCCATGATGGAAGTTATCTTACCCACTTTTTTCTGATTTCTTGTTTTCTTCTTTGACAGCCTCTGTTTGGCATCTCTGTATTTTCTTATGCAAATCTGAGTTTAAACTTATTTTCATCGCCACTGCCTTGATAGTTCCACTTCTCTCTTTACGGCTCAGAGCATCGGCTACAACATTAGCCTTTCCTGGGTGATACAAAATTTCACAGTCATAGTCATTAACTAATTCAATCCATCGTCATTAACTAATTCAATACATTAGCTTTTCCTGGGTGATACAAAATTTCACAGTCATAGTCATTAACTAATTCAATCCATCGTCACTGTCTCATATTCAGATCCTTTTGGTTGAACAAGTGTTGTAGACTTTTGTGATCTATATAAATTTTACACTTCGTTCCCAATATGTAATGCTTCCAAATCTTTAAAGCAAAAACCACGGCCGCCAATTATATGTCTTGAATTGGATAGTGCTTTTCATGATCTTTTAATTGTCGAGATGCATATGATATGACTTTCCCTTTTTGCATCAAGACACAACCTAAACCTAACTTCGATGCATCATTATATACCACAAAGTCTTTAGTTCCATCGGGTAATGATAGTAGCGGAGCACTGCAAATATGATCTTTTAATAACTGAAAGGCTTTCTGCTGTTCTTCTTCCCACTGAAATTTAATATTCTTTCGAGTTAATTTCGTCAAAGGCACGACTATTTTAGGGAAATCTTGAATAAACTTGCGGTAATAGCCTGCCAATCCCAAGAAACTTCGAACTTCAGATGGTGTTTTCGGTGCCTCCCATTTTGCAACGGCTTCAATCTTTGCTGGATCTACTTTTACTCTATCCTCAAATATAACATTCCCCAGAAACTGGACTTCTCTTAGCCAAAATTCACACTTTGATAGTTTAGCATACAACTTTTCTCTTTTCAAAAGCTCAAGGATCAATCGAAGATGTTCTGCATGCTCTTCTTGGGTTTTGGATTATATAATAATATCATCGATAAATACAATGACAAATTTATCGAGGTATTCTCTACATATTCGATTCATCAGATCCATGAAAGCTGCAGGTGCGTTAGTTAAACCGAATGRCATAACCAARAATTYATGGTGCCCGTACCTGGTTCGGAATGCTGTTTTTGTTATATCACCTTCTTTGGCTTTCAATTGATGGCATCCTGATCGCAAATCAATATTTGAGAAGTAACTGGCTCCTACTAGTTGATCAAACAAATCATCGATCCTGGGCAATGGATATTTGTTCTTTATAGTCAGTTTGTTTAACTCTCTATAATCAATACATATACGTATAATGCCATCTTTCTTTTTCACAAACAGAACTGGAGCTCTCCATGGTGAAGTACTTGGCCTGATAAATCATTTGTCTGACAAATCTTTTAATTGTGTAACCAGTTCTTTTAATTCTGATGGAGCTAATCTATACGGTGCTTTTGCTATAGGTGCTGCTCCAGGTATTAAATCAATCCTAAATTCAATAACTCTATCTGGAGGTAGCCCTGACAAGTCTTCTAGAAAGACTTCACGATATTTACTGACAACCGAAATTAATTCTTGCTTATTCTTTTCTTTCTTGGCATCAATTATGTAAGCTAAAAATCCTTGGCATTTTTTTTGGATACATTTTCTGGCTTTCATCACAGATAGCAAACTTGTACGATGATCCTGATGATCACCATAAATTACGAGTGACCCTCTGTTAGGTAATATAATTCTAATCATCTTTTCATTGCAAACGATGCTGGCCTTATTTTCTGTCAACCAATCCATTCCTACCACCACATCAATTTCCTTCATAGGCATGGGAAACAATCGGATGGGTAGCTCACAATCCTCAATCATGATAGTGCAGTTTTTAAACATATAACTCACAGATACTTGACCGTTAGCAGTATCAACTACTAACTTATCGTCAAGTGGCACAGAATTCATACGAACACAAAAGGCAAATGATGGGGATACAAATGAAAAGTTTGCATCCGAGTCAAATAACACTTTAGCATGTAAGGAGTTCACGAAAAATGTACCTGTTACTACATCGGGTGTAGTTTCTGCTTCATGTTTGGTCATTTGAAAAGATCGACCCCGCGCCCCACCCGTTGCTCCTCTTCCCATATTTGGTCTTCCTCGGCCTGTTGATGTATTGCTCCCCATGGTTAACTGTGGGGCTTTCATTTGTGGACAATTTGGTCTGAGGTGATCTAGAGAATTACAATTAAAACACTTTTTTACTGTTGGGCAAACATTCGACAAATGACATGTTTCACCACATTTATAACATTTCCTTAGCTCAATCTTGCATTCTTCCTGATGAACTTGATGACATCGGGGACAAGTCTTTCCATTGAATCTTTCTATAGGTCTGTTTCCATGCTTTACAACTTTTGGTTCTCTGTATCTGTATCTGGTTGATGGACCTTCCCATTTCCTCTTTTCTATTGTTTTTCCTTCTTCTTGTCTGTTTTTGTTTCTTTCTGTTACTTCCGCTGCGTCAACGGTTAATGAAAATGTAGCCGGATTCATGGCTATGACAAATTCTYGRATTGATGGTTTCAATCCCCAAATGTATCTTTCCACTTTTCTAGATTCCGAGGAAATATAATGTTCTGCAAATCTTGAATATTCGATGAATTTCTCTGTATATTCCCTTACAGTTCTGTTTCCTTGTTCCAATTTTAGAAAGTCTTCTTCCATTTGTCTAATGTCAGCTTTTGGGTAAAAATGCTCCTTGAATCTGTTGACAAACTCTAGCCATGTCATAGTTTGCAAAATATCTGTTCTGGCTAAGGATTCTACTTCCCACCAAAATAACGCATTTGATTTTAACATCGAGATTGCAAATCTGACTTTATATGTTTTGGCACATCGGATGGTATTGAATACGAACTCCATCTCTTTGACCCAACACATAGCTTTAATTGGATCTCTTTCTATCGAGAAGGTTGGTGGTTTACAAGTTAGAAACATCTTTATATCTTCTTCCCTATTATTGAGAATTGGAATCGATGGAGTAACTTCAATTCTGTCTGTCTCTATTCTGGCAGGATTCCTCAAAATAAAAGTCAAGGTTTTCCTTAGCTTTCCTATTTCTTCAGCTAATATGTCTCTTGTTACATATTTTGGGTGAGACATCTGTTCTTGGTTCATATTTTCAGAGTTTGATTCTGCTTGATTCATATTAATTTATGGCTGGCTTATTATACCTCTGCTCTGCCCCCTACCTCTGCCTCTACCTTTGCCTCTGCTTCTGCTCTCAGAGGTGCCAATAGGAGCAACAGGGGATTCTTCTTCATTGAGGTGGGTGATTCTTTCTGACCTTCTTGATTTACTAGCCATCTGTAGATAACAAAGTTAAAACACATATTTTTCACATTCCCAAATATAATAAAGTGTTTAAGTTCAATTATGTACCTGTAGATTCAAAATTACATTGGCCAAATGTAATCCGAAAATAGCTTACACACTGATCTCTTAACTTATTATATTTATTCCAGAGGTGTTAACTATGTCTGGGACACTAATATGCAATGAAATAGTTTAAGTCTAGGTATCATGCAGGTGAATACCTAAATCCCTTAAACTCATGCTTTGATACCAACTCTGTAACACCCCCAAATCCATATATTGCATATAACACATATTTCATATATAGAATACATGTTTTCCCCCACATAAGTCCTTGATACAAGAGTCTATAATGTAAAATACGCAACCCAAAAATTCCGAAAGTACACGTTCTTGCATCCTAGCATTAATGCTTCCAAAACAACTAAACACATAGGGAAGTAATTCACATAATGCTCTTTCCCTTATTCTCTTTACCTGCACACATATTTTTGAAAACACGAAATGAGGGTTAGACATTAATGTCTAGTGAGGTTCCCTTTTTATGTAATGTAGGTTAAAGATCACCAAAACATTTATTTCAAATAATTCATCTTATGTAGCAAAACTAAAATCATATTGTTTTGGTCCATCGAGCCTCTTGTTCCAAACCACACTTGGAATATATTTCAATAACTAGGACCAGAGCCCCTCTAGTCTCTCTTCCAGATCTTCTGGTTCCTCGACCAGAGCCTCTGGTTGTACTAACCAGAGCTTCTGGTTCAAAAGACATGATCAACCAGAGCCTCTCTGGTTCAACGTGTAAGCCAACCAGAGCCTCTCTGGTCAGTTTTTCATAAAAAGATTCTAAGTATAAAATCATTTTCTTAAAAACTTTTAAAAATATGATTTTGACATAGAATCTCTTATCAATAGATATAGAGCCTCTGGTCCAATTAGTACATTTAGTAAAAACTTGCTCATTCTCCAAATCAATAACTAGAATCCTCTGGTCCAATAATGAGGACCAACCAGAGCGCCTCTGGTTCCTTACAAGGAACAACCAGAGCCCCTCTGATTCCTCATAAAAATGGCCATTCTGTTCCAAAACACTTTTTAACCAATATCAATGGCCATAGGCCAAGTTTTCCCTTCTTAATAACATAAATACTATTATTTCTAATAAGAACAATATCTTTGAGTTCTCAAATAACAAAGAAGTAAGGATTCAAATCTATTGTAGTCTTAAAAGATATAACAATAAGAGTATAATATTCACACACAATTGCCACCCTTATATCCAAAGGTACACCTCTCCTTGTATGTCACTCTTATTCCAAAAGACCCCTCTCCTTAATATGTCACCCTTATTCCAAATGACACCTCTCCTTGATATGCCACCCTTATTTCTTCTTCAAAATCTATGAACTATTTCGGATGAAAGACCGTAGTCACAACCATCTTATCGAATCCTCATTCATAGTATTATCCATAAAATCTATAGATTAATTCCAAATGAAGACAGATCAAAAATCATAATCGTCTCAAAAGAATATTCTCTATAGTTTTCAACCAACAGTTTTATCATTAAACATTTCAAACTTAATAACAATCTATTCTTTCAATGGTTTCCAAAAACATCATATCCCTTTTTAAATCCTCAAAACAGGATATCATTTCCAAAACTGTTTTAAAGAAGCAATCCCTTTTTTATATTTCCCAACACAGTTTTTAATACTTAAATATATAACAATAACACCTTTAAACTATCAAAATAGTTTTGCCATATTTTCTTCAAAACCAACATAAAGATCGAGTAGTTTATATAACAATATATATAAAAGTTTTAATCATCAAAAACTCACAGTGTATAATCAACAGTATTTTTAAAACTCACCTTAACAATCACATGTTCTGCAGATTATAAACACACAGTAGATCTTTAATTAGCACAGAATCTTCAAATCACTTTTGTGTATTAATCTTTCTCAAGAATTCTTTCACTGCCACACACTTTTTTTTTTCTCAAAAAGGTTCCTTTCTCCAAAAATCAAGATAAGGTATGATCTTATCTTTTTTCCTTCTTTATATATTTTTCTAACAAAGTTGGTGAAAGCTTTAACCAATAAAGGTAATTTAGGCGGTGAGTTTTTCATTATAAAATTCATGATTTCTTAACCATGAAGGTATAAGTTTTTAAATAATATAATAATGTTTCCACCAAAATATCTTATCACAAATATGCACCACCTCATGTATGTTTCACACCACATGCATATATGTATAAATTACATACATATCATGCCATCTTTTCACATATATGCATGCACAATATCATGTTCACATTTCACATATATAGTTCATGTATTTCTACTTAGATATGCATATTTCACGTAATCCACATAATAAACATGTATAAATTACCTCAACCCAGGTTGTCTAAAACCTGGTTATAACATCTATGACCCAAATCGGCTTGGCTTCATTCTTTCATTCATTGATAGATGAAAGACTGTGTGAGAAAAGAGTTTAAGAAGGAATTTGAATCTTTGGTCACTTTTAATCCCAAATCACCCATGATTTGTGAGTTTATTTGTTCTATTTGCCGTATATAAATATTATATACTTAAAAAAAACACCCATGATTGGTGATTTGGAAAGGAATTGATCAAGTGTATCTTATTAGTGTTGATCTAGTGGTTCTCTTCAATTAGGATCGATGGATGGAGATCTTTTCTTACCATTCTCTCAGGAACCTAACCTTAGTTGTTCTTTTTATAAGCAAATACATCATAAACAAAAAAGAGCAATGCCTATTGGTTTACTTATTATAAGCTAGTTTTGATGATATAAACAAGTATTTTAGATGATGCGTGTTGTGCTCTGGCATTTTATATGATGGATTTTTTGTTAGATTTTCTACTTTCGGTTAGATTTTCTATTGTTTTAACAGGAAATCGAAAGGGAGTGACCATTAATATTTGCCCCATTGGGTTCACAATCATCTTTAAATTACTTTAGAGCATAAACTATTACTTGTAAGTTACTACATCGCAAGTACACATACATATTTAATAGCATGTTCAAATTCACATGGTATCTATCTATTGTGAGGGTACAAAGGTGACCAGAATGGCTGAATATATATATATAGAGAGAGAGGGGGTTATTATACAATCCTTGACATTTGTGCAACCAATACAACTACGATCTCAACCGTCCATTTCATTTGATTAATATGTGATTTCATAGAAGTTTTAATGTTTCCTAATATAAAGTATTAATCATAATTAATGAATCGTATTAATATTCCATAAATATTTAAATCATAATAAATGAATTCTCATCATTTCCATAAATATATCAATTTAGTGGGTTGCATTGGTTGTACAAATACGATGGATTGTATTTGAAACAAACTATATATATATATATATATATATATAGGGGAGCGTTCAAATAAAAACCACTCAATTTGTAAAAACTGACGTATGATGGTGGTTTGTACGATTTTTACAAATAAGGTAGTTTTCATTTGATCGCTCCTCTCTCTCTATATATAGGGGCTTAATCAAATGAGAACTGAGTTGTTTGTGGTAACTGTGAGGTCCAATATGAGCCAATCATTTAAATAATTAATGTTATATCCTAAAATAACATAAAGGGTAAATTAGTAATGTTATAATTATAAAACCCTAGATGCTCTAGGTACTCTTCTCCATCGTCTACTTCTTCTCCAGCCACCCCCATCACCCCCATCTACTTCTTCATCAACGATTTCCCCTTCCATAACCATCTCATCTTCTCCTTTATTAGAAAACCTTATCTCTCTTCTTTGATTTGACCCTATGAAATCAACAACCCTTTCTAGTTGTGCTTCGACACTGGTTTTGCTTTGACTGTTTCTTTGATGGCTTCAAAGCATTGACTGAGACTTGTTGGAGTGGTTCACGAGGCAGACGACGGAGACGAGACACGACAGAGGCGGTGCGAAGGGGAAGGTTCAGGTATGCTTTGCCTATTTCCTCGTCCCTGTGTTAAACCCCATAACTCATGATATAAAAAGTAATGAAAAACAACAAGTGATGAAGAACCAGAAGACCAATGAAGACATCAAGGCAGAATTGACTAAGTCTGGAATTCAACCAGAGGATCGATGGATAGTTCAACCAGAGGACCGATGGACAGTCCAAGGATGCGATGGAAAGTGCATCCTCATCGATCCTCTGGTCATCAACACTTAGAAGATTTTCCAGCACTGTATCCAAGCATGCAATGAAGATTTGAAGATAAGGATGAAATAATCATACCATGAATGACAAC
>NW_020200994.1:59666-60588 GCF_001531365.2 Cynara cardunculus var. scolymus
ATCGCTTCAACACATTGATAAATCAATGTCGTAGAAACGATATCATCAGAACAAAGGAAGAAAACAACGTTTTATTCCTAAAGAGTCCAGGCGATGAATGGACTCAACTATCTATGTCCCTAMAAGCAAACCAGGACCTAGATGGCTGGTCTCTTCATGACCTGTATGGAACACTTGCAGCACAAGAGAGCGACATWATGAAGAAAAAKGTATCCATTGGTGGACCCCTTGCTCTTGCTGCCGATGAAAAAGAAAAATCAAGGACTCCAGCCAAAGAACATAAGAAGAAGAGCAAGAAAGCATTGGTGGTAGAATCAGAATCTGAAGAGGAAACTTTTGAATCAGATGATGAAATTAAAGCTTTCGCCAAATCTTTGGCCTTGATTACAAAACAGTTCCAAAAGAAGTTCATCAGAAAACCTTACGAGCGAAAAGAGTTCAGAAGGGAAAGGTACCAGTCATCCTATGATAGAAAGCCATCCAAATTTTATCAAAGGGACGAGAGAAGAGATGGAAGAGAAGAACGGGAAGAATGAAGAGAAGAAAGAAGAGAAGAAAGAAGAGAGGACAAGGAAGGAAAGAAAAATGACCTTCGATGCTTCAGATGYGGAAAACTTGGTCATTTTTCCAAGGAATGCAAAGGACGATTGATCAAGGATGCTGACTACTATAAGAATAAATACAAGTATAATTCAATAGAGCGAAGCTTGATGGCCGAAAAAGAAAACTAGATGTTCGACTCTTCATCAGACGATGAAGATAAAACGCTCATCTGTCTAATGGTCACGTCCAATGCAGAATCCTCCTCCAACCTTGATGACCAGATATGTGAGTCTTACTCAAATGAAACCAACTCTGTTCCATCAGAACTAGAGTTAAGGGTAATCCAACTTTCAGAAGATTTCTTGAAACTAAAAGAAAA
>NW_020200994.1:63080-90216 GCF_001531365.2 Cynara cardunculus var. scolymus
CATTCCAAGACCAAGCACATCGATGTAACGTACCATTTTCTGAAAGATAATGTTGAAAAAGGTAACATAGAAATGTATTTTGTTCTAACTGAGAATCAACTTGCTGACATTTTTACAAAAGCGCTTGATGAGAAATGATTTTTGTTCCTAGTCAGCAAGATGGGTATGCTGAATCTCACCACTTAGGGGCAATAATTATCTTTAAACCAGCGATCTTGAATATCTCATGGTTATGCCCATAAGTGATACAATAACTTAGCCATAAATTTTCTAAGTATCCTAAACCAGATCCTCTGGCCATTTAGAATGACTTAGATTATTTGGCAAAACTTCGTCTTTGTAACCAGAGCCCCTCTGGTTCAAAGCAAATACTTGGTATTTTTTTTACCAAGTCCTTTTTTCTTCAACCCAGAGCCTCTGGTTCTATAGACCAGCACCTCTGGACTCCAACACTTTGAGATATCAAAGTCTCAATCCTTGGATTCTTGCATCTTCTACTCATTATTTCATTCTCCTTAACCTCCCAGAGCCTCTGGTTCCAAAGACCAGAGCATCTGGTTTTTCCCCCACTACTTGCAATATCTTCTTTTCTTCAAACCAGAGCCTCTGGTTCTAAAGACCAGAGCCTCCGGCTTCAAACTCTTTGTAATCAACGTCCCATTGGTCTCAAAGAGTTTCCCTTATCCCACTCCACATAGTCTTAACCATTTCCTTTCATACTCCGTTTCATAGTTTTTCCAATCAGAGCCTCTGGTTCTAAAGACCAGAGCCTCTGGATTCAAAGTCTTTGTCACTAGATCCCCTCTGGTCTCAAAGACGATTCTTTTTCCTTGTTCATGAGACTCATTGCCTTCTCAACCAGAGCCTCTGGTTCTATAAACCAGAGCCTCTGGATTCAATGTCCTTGAGCTTTTCAAAAACCCACAAGACATGCCTCTCAACCAGAGCCTCTGGTTCTAAAGACCAGATCCTCTGGCTTTGTTCTCTTTGCACCCATCGCACCTTTAATCTCAAAAACTTTTCAATCCTAACTTGGCATATGCTTTCTCATTATTTTTCAAAACCAGAGCCTCTCTGTCCCCAAGTTACTCAAGTTTTATCTAAGTGAGGGGAAGTTTTTGATAATAATCCATATGCATCATTTGAGGGGGAGCAAACGTTTCCACCTTTGAAAACTTGCATTTTCCATCCAGAGCCTCTGGTTCTACTATCCAAAGCCCCTGGCCACATAAATTGCTATATATATATATATATATAATACCAGACCTCCTCTGGTTTTATATAATGGATTGCAACTCTTTTACAAAGCCTCTCGTTTGTTAACCAAAGTGTCTAAAACATGCAAATCCAACATCAATTCATGTCTTCATTGACATTATCACCAGAACTCCTCTGGTTCCATGCCAATATTTTTTCCCACTAAAACTCATCTTAATTGAAAACCATTTTCAAGATTATACAAAATTGCAGTTTTTGTGACTAAAAACTATACAACAGGGGTTTTTAGAAGACTAAAACTTCGTAATTAATATTAATATTACAATTAGATGAGATTTTGAATAATTTTTTTTGGGGAAACGTCTTCTCCAAGATATTATTTGGAGTACATCTTTATTTCAAATAAGGCACGACGTCATCATACCACACGCCTGACACCATACAGGCTGTCCCCCATGAGCCGTTTCAATCTTTTCCCTCCCTCACCCTAGCTTGACACGTGTCCAATTCATTAATGGCACGTACTATCACGACGACTCACGTTCTTCAAATCATATCACCTAAAACTTATACCGCCAATTTTTTCATTATTATTACATTTTAATAATCAAGAAAACGTTTCACCTCCAACCCCCCCACCCCCCCACCCCACCCGTCTTCTCCATAAATACCCTTCTTCCCTTCTTTACGCCTTCAAAACCTACAACAAGACTCCGACGAATTCAAAACCTGCAACTTCCACAAAAATGGCCTCCTCCGCTTCTAACGAATCCAACAATAACGATAGCCGAATACAATCCACAGGTGCCGACAGCTGCGAACTTGTCTTCTTACCCATGAAACCTAACAATCACTCCATTGAACTACGCAACACTCTCTTTGACGACAGGTTTGCAATAATGATTGAGTTCTTCAAGAACTGTATCCTTCTCCCCGCCATCACTCTAGTAAACCCAAACGTACCATTAAAGTACGTTCAACAATATTGGCAGAACTGCGAGTTTGATCCTCCCAGTCATGGAATAATGGGGGACATAGACGCCCCAAATGACATGATTTGCTCGCTAAAAATATCTCGAGCAAAAGTTTCTAGGGTTCTGTGCATTCCGACAAGAAGGAAACTAGGGATCGAGCAATATGACGAACCACCTTCCTCCGACGACATCCTCAGGTTCGTAAAGATGCTAGGGTACAATCGTGAACTGCGAAATGTATCAGACTTCAAAAGACAATTCCTCCCGCCAATGCTAGGGTACAATCGTGAACTGCGAAATGGGATTTCAGTTGAAGCTTCTTTAGAGATTAGAGCTAAATGAGAGCTCTTCATTTCCCTGGAATCTTTAATCAAATTTCTTTTCAGCTGACGAGATTGCTCATGATTGAGCAGAATCCCATAAAGAGTGCTGAGAGGAAGATAGGACATGTCATTGGACATCTTGAGACACGTGAAATAAGTATCCCAAGATTCAGGAAGACATCCTAGAAACTTCGTTAAAATTTTAGAGTTAGAATATTCCCTGCCTACAGTCCTTAAATCTATAAGACATTTAAAGCGTTGATGTACTTTAGACAAAGTTTCAGTCTTTCCATAGAGAAAGCTTTCATATTGTCTTACTAGATTAATCTTCCTAGATTCTTGAACCTGAGAGGTTCCTTCATATTGAACACATAAAGTGTCCCACATGGCTTTAGAGGTTCTGAGTTTCATCACAGAGTGAGAAACCTCATCGGGAAGAGACATAGCTATTATAGACCTTGCAAGAGTGTCTAAATCTATCTTTTTCTTATCTTCATCGCTCCATTGATGAGGGAGCTTTGGAATCTGCCATTCAGGAATCGCGGCAGTCGTAGCTGTTTCAAGAACAGCCGGAGGAATAACATATGGAACATATGGTCCATTTTCTATATAGTGTGGAATTTCAGGATCCATACCTTCCAGAAAGAGGGACATCCGATTTTTCTATAGACTAAAGTTGTCTCGGATAAAACAGGGAGGTTTGGCAAGAGAGCCATTATCTTGAAAGTGCGTGTTTGTGTTTTGTAAAGCCATTTGAAAGCAATATGATTATCTAGAGAAAGATATAATATAATGCATAAAACAACTAAACAATAAGAATAGAGAATAACCTGCTCTGATACCATATGTTGGTCCCGTTAGGGTCTACAATTTGTAGAGGGGGGGGGGGGGGGAATACAAACACAAAAAACTTTTCAAATTTAAAATATATATTGATAAAGAAAGATCAATACATATTTTACAAGATTGTTTGCGGAAAGATAAGGTAAGTAAAACCTGTATAAACAATCTGAAGTTATACACTAGTTCTCAGCAAATAGAGAAAAGATTTGTTATAAAAGACTTAGAAGAAAGTAAGTTCTTTCTGGGTAAGAACTATTTTAGAATACAATAAAGGGATTCTAACTTGCTCTTGAAGATGAGCTTATTGTGTTCTTAGATGTGTGTTCTTTTACTTATGAACGTGAGTTAGGGTTCAAGAGTAAGTATTAGTAAAGAGTATCTTTGTATGGAGATAGAACACATCTATTTACATCCATTACATTAAATGCACATTTAATGCAACGTGGTAGGGATAGAACACATGTCAAGCCTTTAGAGAAAGACTTGTCATTTGCTACAGTGAATAGTACAAAAGCCTATTCATGAGCAGACATCCTTTCACAAAGTTGGTGGGTAGTAGAGTCAACTAATTGGCTCCATACCATACTATACTTTGGAAAGGGTATGGGTTTGTCCTTTGTGTGTATAAGGACAAGACAAAAAGTGCTCAACAAGCTTCTGTTGATTGTTGAATGCTGGAATAACCTGAAAGTCTCTTTAACATTCGTTGAGGCTTGGGTAGTCTTCACACATATGTAGACAAGATTGTAATCACTGAATACCGCTTCAGATCACGTACTCGCTAGTCTCTAATCTTCAATTTCAGTCTTCAACTATCGCTGAAGGTTTTTTGGTGTGAGTTTTGCCTTCTTGAAGTATCGCTGTCACTGATGGATTTACATTACAAGTTCTTCAGCGATCACTGAAGAGACTCAGTGATGATCGCTGAAACTGAAAGACAGAAACATAAATACTTCGTATAAGGTAAAAATGATTATCATCAAATCACTGAGAGAGAGGATCTAAAACTAGTTTTCTATCCGCTGTAATGCAGCTAAATATTGTTGAACGATATAACTTTTATTAATGACAATCTTTACTTTTGTTAGGATTAATGTTCAAGGACTAAAAGTGTAATAAAGCAAAGTTCGGTTTGATGTTGTCTAACTCAAGGGACTACGTCTCACTTTCTCCCACACTTGAAGGGTAGCGGAGCAGTTTGCCTAAGCTTGGAAGACCAATCTTGCAATTGTGGAAATAATATATAAAACTTCTTTCTCTCAACTAGCGTATTCATAATCTCATTTTCTTCAACCAATATTTTCTGAAGATCACTCTTTTCTCTCTATTTTTCTCATTTACGATTCATCTTGTTGATAACCATTTCGGTTATCATATGTTCTAGATCTAGGGTTCTACATTGTAATCAATATATAGTTATGAATAAATGTTTGATTTGTATTTTTGTCATGGTATCAGAGCCTGTTAGATCTGGTTTTTAGTCTTCCTAAGTGTTGAGATCTTCTGTTTGTTCACCCGAATCTTTCAGGTAAGTACTTTGTTCTTATTCCTTGATTCATGTTGTGTTCTTTGTATTTTTGGTTGTATGTTTTTTGGTGCTCTTCGTCTTTATCGTGGATGTTATATTTCTTTTTGATTCTTTGTTGTTATTGGGTAAATGAATGGTCCTTGGTCTCTCGGTTGTATACATCTGTTTAGATATTGAATTACTGGTCCAAACTGTGATATGTACTGTTCTTATTTCTTTTTGAGTATATGATATATTTTTGTTCTCGGTTGTGTAGATCTAGTTTCTTAGATCTTGAATCACCGGTCCAAATCGTGATACTCGAGCTTGTTGCATTTTCTCCTTGTTTCATATATAGTTGTGCCATGTACCGTTCTTGTTTACTTTTCAGTATATGATCGATTTTGGTTCTCGTTTTTGTAAATCTAGTTTCTTAGATCTCGAATCACCGGTACAAATTGTGACACTCAAGCTCGTTGCATTTTCTCCTTGTTTTATATATAGTAGTGCATCTATTGTTTGTTGTGTTCATATATTGTGCTTCTGTTTGAAGTTGATGATCGCTTGGCTTTACGGTTGTCCAGATCTGTTTAGATCTCGAATTACCGGTTCAAACCGTTATACTCAAGATAGTGTGCTTATTATCTTGTTCATACATTGTGTTGTTCATATATTGAATGTTATCTCCTGTTCATACATTGTATTGTTCATATATTGAATGTTGTCTCCTATTCGTACCTTCCATTGTTTCTGTTCATTACTGTCCCCCTATATTGGATTTCTTGAGTAGATGAACGGTCTTTGTGTCTTGGTTGCGTAGATCTGCTTAGATCTCAAATCACCAGTCCAAACCGTGATGTTCAAGTTCATTGTGCATATTGTCTTGTTCATACAATGTATTTGTTTTGTATATCTCTGTCATATGTTGAATATTATATTTGATTAGATAAATGGTCTTTGGTTTCTCGGTTTATGCAGATCTATTTTAGATCGCAATTTACCAGTCCCAAACCATGATATTCAAGCTTCTTGTTCAATCAATTCTGTGTATCCTTAATATTATGTATTTTTTTAGATCTGGTTTATTTCCTTGCTATTGAGGTTCTTCTCATACCTCCCTTTCTTGTTTCTTCTTCTATGTGCTTTTGCTTGCTGGTTCTTGTTTAGTAAGACAAGTTCTATCCTTCCTGTCTTTTTCTTCTATGTGATCTACATTTGTTTAAGTTATTCTGGGTTATGTTCTTAGCCTCTAACCTAGGCTAATATTCGTTGGCCCATTCAGGTTTGCTCTTATCCTTATCTTCTCTGGTTGTGTTAAGTGTTTGTCTGGTTTCTATTGTTATATGTTTTTTTTTTGTCTTTTTGTGCGTGGCCTATCTTGTGAGGATCTGAACAGTTAGCTTGACCTAGCACTTTAAGTGTTTTAGGAATCCTTCTTCCATCTTCTGTTTCCCTTGTGTGCTTTGTGTTGGTTCTTGCTATGGTTGGTTCCCAAGTTGATACTGGTAAGACAATGGAATCCAAAGTTACTTGTCTTGACTTTGGAGATCCTTTGTATCTTCATCCCAATGACACTAGTGGAACCCTATTGCTTACTGTTAAGCTGTGTGGTACTGAAAATTATAATGTCAGGGCATGTGTTATGACATTAGCTTTAGAAACTAAGAATAAAGTTGGGTTTATTGACGGAACTTGTCCAAGACCTATAGATGATCCTGTCTTGCAAAGATAGTGGGATCGATGTAATTCTGTGGTCCTGTCTTGGATATTAAGTTAAATGACAGATGATCTCTTCTTGGGGTAAGTATTTTCTAAAGAATCCTCAAAAGTATGGGAGGAATTACAAGAGAGTTATGATAAAGTTGACAGTTCTGTTATGTTTAATCTACAAAAAAAAGTTAACTCATTAAGTGAAAATGGAACCTCTATCTCTGAATATTATCATAAACTCAATTCTTTGTGGAAATCGTTTGATGCTCTTGTTAAACTTCTTGCCTGCACATGTAATGTTTCCCAAGATTTTTTCCAACATACTCAACTCATTAAATAAATGCAATTTTTAATGGGGTTAGATGATGTTTATCAACCTGTTAGAAGCAATATTCTTACTAGGGATCCTCTTCCATCAGTTAAAACTGCTTTCTTTTTAGTTTCTAGAGAAGAATCCTATAGGGGGAGTAACTCTTCCCATACTCGACCCAAATCCCAAAATAGTACCTTTCTTAGCAAGACCATAGACAATAAAAGAAGAAATGGCAGAAAATGTACTCTAAACTGTAAACATTGTGGGGCCTCTAAACACACTATTGAAAGATGTTTCAAACTTATTGGTTTTTCTAACAATTTTCAGAATATCCAGACCTCAAAACCAACCTTTTAAAAATACTTTTAATAATGCTTGTGTTTCTGATTCTCCTATTAAAACTGTTCAAACACCTTCTTCATTTCACTTTTCTGAAGATCAGATCGCTAAAATTCTTGGACTTATTAAGCAAAAACAACCAAGTGAAAGTGTTTCTACCAACATGGCAGGTATTTCAAAACCTTATAAATCTGGCTGGATCATTGACTCTGGAGCAAATCAGCACGACTTATAATACTGGTCTTTTAAAAAACATAGTTGATATCTCTGAGCTCGATCTCAGAGTTTGTCACCCAAATGGAACTAAAGCCAAAATAAACAAAATTGGAGATTTTAAACTATCAAATAATGTTACGTTGTTTGATGTGTTGGTTGTTCCAGATTTCAATGTCAACTTACTGTCTGTGCATAAACTTGCTAGGGACTATAACTTTTTGTTGGGTTTGATGAATCTAAGTGCTATGTTCAGGATTCACTACGAAAGAATGTAGTGGAGACTGGTAGTCAGGAAGGGAGTCTATACTATTTTGATCAAAACTTTGGCTGTAAGTCTTCTTGTAATTTTGAATGTTTGAACATTTCTTGCTTAGCGTCTGCCCAATTATGGCACAGTCGACTTGGTCACCCAGCTGACCAAGTTTTAAAAATGTTAAAGACTGACCTCAAAATTGATAATCTTGATTATGGTCCCTGTGACATCTGTCATAAGGCCAAGAAAACTAGAGAAAAATTTGAATCTAGTATTCATAAATCTAAGGAATTAGGTGATCTTGTTCACCTTGAGGTTTGGGGTCCTTATCATGTTCAAAGTAGGGAGGGCTATAAGTACTTACTTACTGTTGTTGATGATTATACCAAGGCTATTTGGGTGTTTCTGTTAAAAGCTAAGCATGAAGTTGAAGAAAACATTTTTGTTTTTTATAATCTAATCAGTACCCAGTTTGGTAAAAGTGTCAAAAATTTTAGAATTGATAATGGGTCTGAATTTATGAGTAAGAAACTAAGTAAGTTTTTCAAAATTAAAGGAGTTTTACATCAAACGTCTTGTGTTTATACTCCCCAGAAAATGGGGTGGTTGAACGTAAACATTGTCATCTTCTAAATGTTGTTAGGGCTCTTATGTTTCAAGGAGGAATTACCCTAAATATGTGGAATGAATGCATTCTTACTGCCACTTACTTAATAAATAGAACTCCCACTTCTGTGTTAAATGGTAAGTGCCCTTATGAGTTAGTTTATGGTTTTCAACCTGTTATCTCTCATCTTAGAAATTTTGGGTGTCTTAGTTTTGCTGTCATACCTAATGTTACTGATAAATTTGCTCCAAAATCTAAAAAATGTGTGATGTTAGGATATGCCAATTCAAAAAAGGGATACAAACTTTTTAGTTTGTAATATAAAAGATGTATTGTTTCTCGTGATGTTAAATTCTATGAAAACATCTTCCTTTCAAGATGACAGTTAACAGAGTTGATGAATCAAAGTATGATGATGTTCACAAATTAAATTTTTTCCATAGTTCTTCTAATGAGTTTGTGAATGCCATGCCCTATGATGATATTGGAGAAAATTCCACTGATAAATCTACATATCAGTTGGAAACTGACCCTAATAACCATAGATTACTTGGTAGCCCAACTAGAGCTGCCAATGAGGAACCTCTAGGCAGCTCAAATGAGTTAGAAAATCAAGAATATTTAACTCATGATGAAACTAATAGAGTTACCAAATGGCAACTATTGAGTAGTTCTGATGAGGGTGCCAGTAGTCAACCTTTTGATGAGAGACATTCTAGTTCTGAGGGTAACTCTAGTATTCCATCATCTAGTCAACAGACTAGAAGATCAACTAGAGTTTCGGCTTTTCCACATAAATTTGATGATTTTATAATCGAAAGAAAAGTAAAATACGGGTTAGAAAAGGTTGTTAATTACTCTTTCTTATCTTCTGAAATTTTTTGCTTTATATCTTGTTTGAATAAATTTGTCGAACCTAAAAATTTTCAAGAAGCTTGTAAAGATGTGAATTGGGTTGATGCTATGAATAATGAAGTGGAGGCTTTGTATTGAAATGGCACTTGGATTGTTACTGACCTGCCTAACGATAGAAAGCCAATAGGTTGTAAGTGGATATATAAGATAAAATATAAGTCCACCGGTGAAATTCAGAGGTTTAAGGCTAGGCTTGTTGCAAAGGGGTATAGTTAAAGAGAAAGTTTAGATTATGAAGAAACTTTCTCTCCAGTTGCAAAAATGGTAACTATTGGCTGTATCATATCGTTAGCTATCCAAAATAAATGGAATTTATATCAATTAGATGTTAACAATGCTTTCTTATATGGTGACTTAAAAGAAGAAGTTTACATGACATTGCCTGAAGGATATTATAATTCCAGTAATAAACAAGTGTGCAAATTAGTTAAATCTTTGTATGGTCTTAAACAAGCACCTTGACAGTGGTATGCCAAGTTGTCTTCATGTTTGGTTGAACATGGATTTATTCAAAGTATAAATGATTATTCATTGTTTACTAAGAAGGTTAAATATTTGTTTATTATTCTTTTGTTGTATGTGGATGACATTGTTATTACTGGAAGTAATGAATCTGAGATTGAAAAGGTAAAAAAATTTCTGAAAAGCAGATTTCTAATAATAGATTTAGGAAAACTAAAATTCTTTTTGGGAATAGAGATATTAGAAAATCCTAATGGTATTTGTATGTCATAAAGAAAGTATTGTTTGGAATTGCTTAATGAATTTGGGTATTTAGAATGTAAACCTTGTAATACTCCCATGGATATGAACCTTATCGTTACTGATTCTAGTAATCCTAAAGATCCTCCTTTGTGTGATCAAACTGGTTATCAAAGACTCATAAGAAGGCTCATATTGCTTGCCACCAGAACATATATTGCTTTTGCTGTTCACTGTTTAAGTCAGTTTATGCACTCACCTAGGCAATCTCATTTAAAACTTCCTTTGAGAATTTTTAGGTATTGGAAGTCGTCACCTGGTAAAGGAGTAAGTTTTACCAGAACTAAAACTTTCTCATTATCTGCTTATGTTGATGTTGACTGGGGTAAATGTTTGTTTTCTAGAAGATCTGTAACAGGTTTTTGCTTATATTCGGGTAACTCTATGATTTCATGGAGGAATAAGAAACAAAATACTGTTTCTAGGTCCTCAGCTGAATCTGAATATAGAGCTACGGCTTCAGCAACTTGTGAAGTCTTATGGGTTTTGAAAATTCTTACCGATTTTAATTTTTCATCTTTATTACCTATATCTTTATACTGTGAAATCTGCTATTCAAATAGCTAACAATCTTGTTTTTCACGAAAGAACTAAACACATAGAAATTGATGTTCATCAAAGTCGTGAAACCATTAGTAAAGGTTTAATTAAAGTTGTTAAAATTCTCTCATCTGAGCAACCAGCTGATATTTTTACTAAGGCTCTTGGAGTTATCATCATAACTATTTGTGTTCCAAGTGAAGGATGATTGACTTATTCAAAAGTCAAGATTGAGGGAGGATGTTGAATGATATAACTTTTAATAATGACAATCTTTACCTTTGTCAGGATTAATGTTCAAGGACTAAAAGTGTAATAAAGAAAAGTTCGGTTTGATGTTGACTAACTCAAGGGACTGCGCCTCACTTTCTCACATATTTAAAGGGTAGGGGAGCAGTTTGCCTAAACTTGGAGGACCAATCTTGCAATTGTGGAAATCATATATAAAACTTCTTTCTCTCAGCTGGTTTATTCATAATCTCATTTTCTTCAACCAATATTTTCTTAAGATCCCTCTTTTCTCTATTTTTTTCATTTACGATTCATCTTGTTGATAATCATTTTAGTTATCATCTGTTCTAAATTTAGGGTTCTACTATTGTAATCAATATATAGCTATGAATAAATGTTAGATTTGTATTTTTGTCATAAACTTTCTTGTAAATAAAAAATTAGTTAATTATTTATAAAATGTTTTACCCTTTAAATTTTGACGTTGATTGCAAATAAAATAATATTTTGATAAGTAAATGAGAAATAAGTCTATTTTGATTTTGGAAGGAATTTTTTTTATGTAAACACAAGGACAAACCGAGGGAGGTAGGAAAGAAGAGAAGGAGGCAACAACACATTGTGGTTGAACTTGTACTTCATATAAGGTTTTGTTAGGCGAAAACTTAAACAATTGTTATTATCTTTGTTTGTATTGATATGACATCATAAGTTGTTTTGGACCAATTATTATTTTCTATTTTCATTCGCAAATATCATTCAGAATTTATGTCAAACATCAATTTTCATTTGACATAAGACCTAGGGCAAAATGGTAATTTTACATCATTCAAACAATCATTTTTTATCCGGCACTAAATCATATATAGGTTCTTAATCATTTTGCAGTAAATAATCCCGAAGCTGCCAAATGGCCCCTACGTTTGTAAGAGACTTTAATTGTGCATTATTAACTTTGTAAAACACAATGAATTCCATTGACATCTTTTAGTCTCTTATCCTATATACATAAGACGGAACCAAACTTCTAACCAAAGTTGCATGTTCATACAACTATATAAATAAACAAAAGAACATATTAAGGGTAAAAAATATATTTTACAAGCTTGCTTTCTTTCTTTCTTTCTTGTCTTTACTACCTATGTCATGTTTATGGAAGAAAAAGACATGAACCCATTGAAGCTTCATTGACAAAACTTCACTATAAAATAGACTATAAAAAATGGTAAAGAGTCTTCAATTACATTTTCAAGAGTCACCAATAGAGTCGTTAACTAATAAATCTGTTAGAACCAAAATAGTCCCAAGTAATTGAAAGTTTTATACAGGAAATTACCTTGTATTGTATTGTAATATCTTGTAATTGGGCTTAAGGGCATTGGGCTTTACATTGTAAATGTTACCTATAAGTAGGTGATATGGGCTTAGAATTAGAAGTTAATCATTCTGTATTTTCACATGAGAGTCGTCTAAGATTTGCGAGCTGTGTAATTTTCTGTTTCATGAATAAGATAATCGGGCCGTTCTTCAAGTTCATGTTCATGTTAATCTCTCAATCTTCATCTAATTCTTAATATGTTGTTAGATCTGGGATCTATAGTTGGTATCAGAGCAGAATCAATTCATCCTAATCGATATGATCAATCTGTCTACAACAATTTTAATTTGAAAGTTTCTGTTTTTGGCAATTGAACAGTACCCACGTGAACTCACAACTTCCTGTTCGACTTTTGAGCTTTAAAGATCAGATTCACCATTGACTTCAATGTGTTAATCAAATTCACCATTGATTTCAATGTTTTAATCAAATTCGTGCCAAAGAATTTGCATTATGGTATTTTTGAACATAATTCAATCATCAAATTTGGTGTTTATTTGAAATTTTTGAATATTTTGATGATCTGTTGGTCGAACTGTGCTATGATACTGTCAGATCTATCTTCATCGCTCATTGAATGTTGTTGTTAATCGATAAGGGATATTCATCGCCTATTGAAGATCTGAAGCTGTTTTGAGCGATATATGGGTGTTCATCGGCTAATATGTAATTTTTGTACTTGGTGTTTGAAGACTGTGTTGAGCGATATAATTTTGATTTGCATGAATTTTTTGTAAGTTTTGAGCGATAAAGTCTTTTCATGGCCCAAGGCTTACCCGGTGAATCATGCTCGTCGTCCAAGTCTGAGACTTAATGTTGCAATCCACTCAATGGTATGAGCGATAAGGATGCTCATCGCCCAACATACCAGGTGATGAAGAGTTGTTTGGTGGGCGATGAACTTAAATATTTTTCCTTGTTACTTATCTTGAGTGATATAAGTGTTGCCCGATAACCTCCCTATCCGCCCAAAGCTTCAAGCAATGAACCTTACTTGTTGAGCGATGAAAGGAAGTTGATCTATATCCGCCCAAGGCATGGACGATATACTCGTTCACCTCCCAAGGTATAAGCGATAACATTGCTTATCGCCCAAGGCGTGGGCGATATACAGGAGTTCTTGGGATCTCCGCCTAATGGATGGGCGATGAGATGCCAAGTCTGTGCTCATCGCACATCTCATGAGTATCTGTTCATCGATTCCCAATGAGCTTATTTGTGTGCTTAATGGATTTCTTTGCCCAATTCACCTTGTACTTAATGATTAAGGTGATGTTTTATCATTGTTGTCCTTAAGAGGACCAAACATCAACATTGTCAATTTTGACTTTTCAAAGTCAAAGTTTGATTTTTTGGTCAACCATTTTGGAGATTAAAGTTTTAAAGTTGGATTTGAATGGATTTCAAAACTTTTTGATTTGGTATTTGATTAGTGTTAGCCCAGATTCAAGTCTAAAACATACAATTCAATTTAGATCACGAACACAAATTGATTCAAAGATGTCGACAAGTGTATTGATATTCAAATGGTTACAAGGTGTTCTTGAGGTCTCACAATGATCTCACATAAACAGGATATACAACTGTTAGCCCTTTTTTAACCAAATAAACTAATAACAACCTACTTATACCAACTGATTACAAGGAAACAAACTAAACTATAAAGCTTAAAGACTACAATAAAAAGCATATTAAAACACTTTAAGCTCGAGGACTTGAATACAACATATTAGACTCAACAATCTCCTTCTTTGGATTCAAGTCAAAAAACAACAAATTCTTCAGATCTTTAAAACTTCAACTTTAACAGCAATGATCTTCAGAATTCATTCAGTAGCTTGATATCTTCAAATTTGATCTTTTATGACTTTTGCAATTTCCCTCTTTTAGAAATCTCTTTATTTACTTGACTTTCCGACAATCTTCAAATCTTTAAAACTTTTACAATCTCCCTCAGTCTTTGACAATCTTGTTTAAAGCACAATTTTGAATGATCTGTGATAACCAGGTTCCGATTATATAATTTGGGGGTGGTTTGAAAAAACTTGGTAAGTAATTCTTTAAAATATTTTATGTGATTATTTTAATCATATGTGATGTATATGTATATTTGTGTGTAAAAGGGGGGGGGTTTAAATAATATAACTCATCGCCCTTAATATGGATAGTATATAAAGGTGAATGGTATCATCCTATGCTTCTTATTGCTATTTCGGCAAAGAAAACTGTTGTGTGTTTTCTTGTGAGGAAAAAGTGTGTCTTGAGTAAAAAGGTGCGGGAATATGCAAAGAAAGGAAGTTGATTTTGTTTAATTATATGAAGTTACTGCTGAGTGAATCATCTTCAAATTATTGCATATAAGGTGAGTTTTACAAAATGCTTTAAATATGAAGATGATGCTTCTGATAGTATACTGTTTTACATGTTGATAGCTGTTAATATTCTTAATTAAGATCAAAGTTGTTGTATGTATATACCTTATTGTTGAAATACATGGTTCGATGAGGACAATTATCGCACATAGTACTGTCCGATGAGGACACTTACCATTTTTAGTGATGTTCGATAAGGACCTTTATCGGAGAAAGCTTCATCCGGATTGGGTATTCATCGCTCAAAGCTTTGTCCGGTGAGAAGTTTATCGCTCAAGGCATCATCCGGATTGGGTGTTCATCGACCAAAGCCTTGTCCGGATTGAGTGTTTATTGCTTATAGTGTTGACCAGATTGGATGTTTATCATTCCATGTGTTGTCCGAAATGGGTGTTTCATCGCCCAAGTGTTGTCTAGTAAGGGGCAGTTCATCATCCAAGTGTTGACCGGTGAGGGGTTTATCATTCATGTGTTGTCCGATGAGGGCACTCATCAGCCACATTGTTGAAATTATTTTAATGCCATTCATGGGTAAAAATGTCAGATTTAGTTACATTTTATGAGGGAATAAGGGTGACATATCAAATAAGAGGTGTACCATGAGATAAGAGTAGCAAGTCAAGGAGAGTTGTACCATGAGATAAGGGTGGCATATCAAGGAGAGGTATACCATGGGATAAGGGTGGCATATCAAGGAGAGGTATACCATGGGATAAGGGTGGCATATCATGGAGAGGTATACCATGGGATAAGGGTGGCAATTGTGTTATCTTTGTTTTGATCATAACTCTTGTTATCATATCCATAAGATTTAATGATTCATAGTTATCATTTCTTTGTGATGTGAAGACTTGGAATTATTGCTCTTATTTATCTAATAACAACGATATTATGCAGAGGGGGGAAATGACTTATAGCCAGAGGCTTTAATAGCCTGTGTTTCGAATGAACAATGTTTTTAGGTTCTGGATATTGGATTTTAAACCGTTCAAAAGTGTAAAGATTTGATAAAGAACCCAGAGGGTCTTTGGTTATTATTAAAATCATTTTCTAAATTCAATACAATTATTATTTTTAAACTTTAGCCAATAACCAAGAGCTCTGGTTGATTGTATCCCTTTGTATGATTTAAAAGTTAATATTAGGATCTCTGGTCTTTATGAGCCATAAGAGCTCTAGGTATTTTGTATCAAATGATTATGAGAACCTGAGTGGTTAAATTCCGTGTGTGGTAAGGAATGATTTTATAATTGTTGGTCCCGTAAGGGTATACAAGATATGTATAACAGTTTGTAGAAGGGGGGGGGGGGGATGAATACAAACACATTATTTTCAAATTTAAAATATATATTGATAAGAAAAGATCAATACATATTTTACAAGACTATTTGCGGAAAAATAGTGTAAGAAAACCTATCTAAACAATCTTTAGTTACACATTTAAACTTAGCAAATAAGAAAAGATTAGCTGTAAAAGAAATAGAAGAAAGTAAGTTCTTTCTGGGAATGAACTTATTTAAAATGCAATAAAAGGGATTCTAACTTGCTCTTGAAGATGAGCGTATTTGTTCTTAGATGTGTGTTCTTTTACTTAAGCGCAAAGATGCTCAGAGTAAGGTTTAGTTTTTAAGAGTATCTCTGCATGGAAATAGAACACATCTATTTATACCCATTGCATTAAATGCACATTTAATGCAACGTGGTAGGGTTAGAACGCGTGTCAAGCCTTAAGGGGAAGGCTTGTCCTTTGCTACAGTGAATAGTACAAAAGCCTATTCATGAGCAGACATCCTTAACTAAAGATGGTGGGTAATAGAGTCAACTAGTCGGCTCCATACCGTACTAATGTTTAGAAAGGGTATGGGTTTGTCCTTTGTGTGTATAAGGACAAGACAACAACAATCGTGCTTAGCAAGCTTTTTTTGATCACTGAATGCTGGAATAACCTGAAGGTCTCTTCAGCATTCGCTAAAGCTTGGGCAGTCTTCGACATTGACTGAAGGTTCTTTGGTGTGAATGTTGTCTTCTTGAAGTATCGCTGTTGTTGATTGAATTTTACTATACAAGTTCTTCATCGATCACTGGACATACTCAGTGCAGATCCCTGGAACTGAAAAGACAGAAACATAAATACTTCGTATATAGGCAAAAAGGGATTATCATCAAATCATTGTAAGAGAGGATCAACTATCTCCCCCTATTTGATGATAACAAGACAACATAAAGAAAGTTGTCTTATCAAATAATAGTAAGGAAAAGTAATATATAAAGTACATGTCCCTTTTTACTATTTTGGGATCTTTTTCAGTGAGTCAGTCTTTTCTTGAAGATTTTACTTAAGTCATATTTAAGAAAGGTTACAAGGATAGAAATTGAAACTGAACGCTTATTCACTGATTTATAGAATGCCAGTGAATGTAAAAAGTAACACTGGAACTCATAGACTTGTGTCCCTATTACTTTTTTCAGTGAAGTACAAGAAATAATTATTTTATAATCATTGGACATATTACAAGTAGTTCAGTACATGTCTAATACTTACAAACTAGAAGATTAATCACTAAAAGTAGACATAGTAAATAGATTTACAAGGAAAAGTGAACAATATTACAAAAAGAAACTAATCTTGGAAACTTAGATCTATGCAGCTAGGTACATCTTCACCAAGATTTTTTTGACGTAGGCATTCTCTTCGCATCTTCAGGTCCATGAATTTTCCTGGCATGCTATTATCTATCCAGAGCAATAGATAAACCAGATGACCCATTGGACATAGATGTAGCTCAAACATTCTTTGAAATCTTATTTCACCTTCATGGTCAAAGAATATAACTCCTAACTTAGATTTGGAATGCACATAGTTGGGTGTATAGGGACCCTTATTTGGCAAGTCAAGATTCAGCATAGAAATGTCTATACTTTCATGTTCCTTCAAGATTTCATCTAAAGAGAACCTTGATTCATGTTCGTTCCTTAGGAATGGTCCATCATTAGGATTAGAGAGCTTTTTCTTCTTCCTTCCACCTTTCTTCAGAGAGGGCCTGTCAGGAACTGCGACATACCTGGACATCCTTTTGATGAGATCGTTGATGATGTCTTCGATAATTGGCTTATTTAATGACTTGGATCACTGAATGGCTTTCCTGATCTCCAGCCATTCGCTGTATTCATAGTGGCTAAGGTAGGAAGGGTACTCAGTGATGGCATTGAGATTGTCCCTGGTGATGAGCATTGACCAGTGTTCCACCGTCATTTGATCGTCCGCTAATGCTGATGCTCATGGTCGGGTGAGGACTGACTCTCTTCTTCAGCTTTGCTTCGCTCCAGCGCTTGTCCTTCTCAGCCAGCTTCAGGTTCTTCTCATGCTCAGTTTCTGCAATGGAAAGAAGTTTAGCCTAGGCTTGGACAACGTTCACCTTCTTCTCAGACTTTCTCATAGGAAAAATCTTCTTAGCTAGTGACTTGGCCAGATTTAAGCTGTCTTCAGTTTGCTTCCTCTGAAGCTCTAGCTCTTCTTCAGCCCTTAATGCCTCAAGTCTTTTAGCTTCTGAAAGAAAGTCAAACTCACCACCACTAGAGGTACGAAGAGGAATTTTACTCTAGTCTGGTCGAGTGACTCCTTTAACTAAGCCATCTACTGGTCGGTGGGAGCACTAGAGACAGGGTTTTCAGGAACCCACTCCAGTCGACCGCAGGTAGTAGATGGGATCTGAAGCTGATAAAGAGAAGTGACCACTACCTGAGAGGTAGAGTCTTCAAATAAGGTTTGAGGGATTTGAACAATACCTTCAGATTCCCTTCTTCAGCGACCGCTTTGTCTTTCGACTTAGGGTCCTGGTTCGTTGATGGAGCGGACTCTTCTTCCCTTTGCTCCCCTGGGATGCAGAATCCCTAAGGGCCACTCCCTTGGTGGCTGTTGTTGGCTTTTGATACTGGATGGTGAAGTCATCTTCATCATCGTCGTCATCATCACCATCTAAGTCACTTTCGAGGTCTGGAAGATTAGGTTCGTCATCTTCTTCATCATCATCTTCGTCTTCATCATCATCATCACCAGCAACAAGTGCGGATGTGATGGGAAGATCATCATCCATTGGGATGGCATCAACTTCCTTAGCTATAGCAGCTTCACCTGAGGTTGGGATAACTTGAGCAACCTCAGCTTTAGCTTCAGCTCTAGGAGCTTCAGCTTTAGCTACAACAATTGCTGGAGCAGCAGATGGTCCACCAGCGTTGGACCTCATCTCCCCCTCTTTGGCTAAGACTTCAGAGTATAAGCTGAGAGTTCATCCACGCACTGATGCTGGAGAACCATCATTTCCTCTAGCCGCGATAGAGCGCTGGCTAGAGTTGTCATTGCTTCATGCATGTCATTGAGCTGAGCGCGATCATCAGTAGAGAAGGATGGCGGGATCATTGGAGCTGGTTGATGGACATCATCCAGGATCTGCTGAAGAAGTTCCGTCTACTGAAGAAATTGAGCCTGAGCATCATCAGCATTGCTAGATAGAACAATGATGGCCTCAGCGTTGGCTCGGACAGCTTCTTGGAGAGTCAAAACATGACTCCTGATATCTTGAACATCAGCATTGACAGCTGAGAGGTCCGCATCAATATCAGCCTTGCGAGGTATCTCTCGTTGAACTTCGGCCATCTTGTCGAAATCAGAATCGACGGCTGGGAGAAGAAGCTTGTCCTTTGACGCCATGTCATAATCTTCATCATCTTCATCGTACTTCTTTTCTTCTTTGTCGATGGCGTTAGCTTCGCCATCTTCTTCCTTCTCTTCCCCATCTTCTTCCTTCTCTTCTATGTCCATGGCATAGAAGAAGGACCTGCAAGAGATGAAGAGTGAGCATTAAGAAGCTCAAGGTTAGAATAAATGAAGGGAGATGATGATGAAATACTTGAGGGGCCATCAGTGACATCCAAAGGAATGGCACTGGCATGAGCAAAGATGTCCTCGAAAGGATGGGCATCTGTATGATGAGGAGCCTCGAGAGAAGCAACCTTAAGTCCAGTGGTGTGTGTTTCAACATTAGGAAGGACATTCGCTGATGTGTCATCAACACGTGTAAAGAACAAAGAAGGAAGATAAAAGAAAATGGTTGAGAAGAGAAGTGAGTGTTTAGCGGTGGTGGCACTCATATTCACATCTTAAGTGATTTGGGTCACTGAGGCGGGTGGGGTAGGTGCCACTGATACGACAGTGATTGGAGAGGTGAGCTAGGAGGGTTAGCTAAAATTGCCTCGAGGTTAAGGCTGGTTTCAATAGCTGAAACCTGTCGAGAGGTCTCAGCCGAAGATGTGGCTATCCCCTTTTTGGCCTTCTTGGCTCTCTGAGAAGAACCAAGAGTTGGTTGTGAAGGTCTTTTGGAGGAGGTTTTGGTGGCTGGGCTAGACGTAGGGGGGTTCCCTTGTCCGGACCACCAGAGGAGAGGAGGGAGTAAGGGCACTATAGAAGAGAGTGCAACATCTCCATCCCTCAGCTTATGATCCAGAATCCTGGATCCAAGCTTGCAAAGCTGAAGGTTTCTTTACTTGGAGTATTTCTCTCCAAAGATCTTAGCAAAGACCATAGAAAGGAACCTGGTGTAAGGCACCACCTTTTCTCGCTAGCGCTTGTTCTGCTTTTGCACCAGGTCATCGAAAATGACCGCAACATAACTTATATTGCAACGCTGAATCGCAGAAATATCAATCGTCAAGGCAATCCTAGAGGCCTGGTCTTGACCTCCAGTCTTTCCACCCATGGACTGGACGAAGTGAGAAAACAGGTATTGCCAGATCGTTGCCATCCTATTTTTCTTGATCTTCGATAAGGACTTCATGGGAGTATTTGAGTCCTTTTTAATTGGCCATTGATAGCCAATGGTATCGAGACATTGGATAATCTCGGTCGTTGTAGGCTCGCTGTCAAAGGGGCCTTGGGAAGGCGCAGAGCCATCCTCATCGTGTTCACGCCAAACTTCACAGACATTCGATTGAATGTGAAGTTGATTTGCTCCACTTGGCGGCCATGCTTGTCTTTGACGTCGACCACCTCAAAAGTGAACCAGAACTGCTGTAAGATCTCCTTAACCATGATAGGTTCATGGTTGAGGGCAAAAACGAGTGACGACTGTTTGAGGAAGTCAGCCGCCTCTTGGTAAAATGCCTTGTTCGAAGGAATGTCCAACAAGTCAATGTGGTTGTTGGCCTTGAAGGACACTTCGTCGACTGTGAATCCAACATTCTTGGCAGCCATCTGTTTTTAATGAGAAAAAGAATAGATAAAACAATTTGTTAGAAAAACCAAGATATGTGTAGAAGATGTATAGAGATAAGTTTTTGAATCAAGAAAAACTTCTTTTGAAAAATCCTTGAAGAAGGATTAGGGTTTTTTAAGTAGAATGTGTTTTGAAGAAATGTGATTACAACCAAGTAAAAGTTGGGTTTATAATCACTAATGTTTAATGTTTTAAGAGAACAAAGTTCTTAAATGTATTAAACACATTTCTAAGAATAGAAGAAGAACAAGAAATGAAAATTTTGACCTTATAATTTATAGTGAAAGGTCGTAGAAGGAATTAGAGAGAGTTTCTTGATTTGATTATTCGGCAGAGGTTCGTCTTTGAAATTTTGAAAGAGTAAAGAGAAAAGTGAAGACGAAGTATCATATTTATAGGTAGGAGGAGAGAGAAGATATATGAGAGAGAGAAAAGACGACGGTTGAGGAAAGGGGCCATGATGAAAAAATGGCACGTTCTCATCCATGATTGGATGACATTTAATGAGGTAGTGTATGACAGTACCTTTTTGCGCGTCTCAAAGCGTTGCGCATTGTAAATAGGGAATGTCGTCATAAAGACAGTTCATTAACTATTTCTTTAAAAAAAAAGGTTTTTAAAAAAACAAAGAGTCATTTAGTGTTTAACTAAACACTGAAATGACCTTTTAAAACATTTTTATCACTGAAGTCAGAATTCGTCAGTGATAGTTTTAAGGCTTCAGTTTCAGTGATAAAAGAATCATTGATCCTGGCTGTTGGGTTCAAATATGTGCGTTAATGTTGTATTCAAGTTCTCATTTTATATTGCTTTGTAATAGTTAGGCTTTATTGTTTTCCTTAGTATAAATAGTGTTTAGTTTTTAATTGTCATTAAGTTATGCAGTTAATCATATTAGAGCTGTAATTGTGTTTAGAAATTCTCTCAAAAAATACATTGAAGATTTGGTGAATTCTCTCTACTCTTGTTCTTGATCTTCATCTTGAAGATTGTTTCTAATCTTGTATGATCTGGGCATTTCAATTGGTATCAGAGCTATCTGTAGCAATTTGTTTAGAGGATTAAACAAAATTTTTGAGGATTTTGCATCGATTTTTAGGGGATTTAACGATTTGTTATTGATGTTCTTCGATCTGTTCTTGGTGTTCTTCGTCCAGAATCACATTTTTTGGCTTGAATCGCATAGATTTTGATCGTTAATTAATATAATTTGCACTACTGAATTCGCAATTACATTCTAAACAACTTTGATTCACATCATTTTCGATTTTAATCAAGTTTTGAACCATTTTTGATCGATTTTTGAGTTTACGAAATCTGTTTGCGTTCTTCGAAAACTCATATTTTTGCAAGTTTTGATCCATTTTTTGATGAAAAAGTGTTAAAAATTGTGTTTTTGCTTGAATCCTAGTCCGTATAACTCTTGATCGGTTTAAGTGTAAATCGCTTAAAGCTTGTACGATTTAAGTCTTGTGTTTTTTGTGAATTGATTTTGTTCGATTTAGAATAAACCGGGTAAGTCTTGATCGATTTATAGGTAAATCGCTTGTTTCTTGTTCGATTTAGTGACCGATTTAGCTTAATTCGTTTGGTAAATCGTTGATGTATTGTACGATTTGTTGATAATCCGGTTACTTCTTAAGCGGTTTAGTGAGCGATTTAGTCTATTTGGTGTGCGATTTATTTGTAATCCAGTTGTTTCCTGATCGATTTACTTGTGCGATGTAAGTGTTGTGCGATTTAGTTTTGTGCGATTTATAGTGAATTGTTGTATGCGATTTAATTGGTTGATCGTATTTTGACTTTGTGAACGGATTGTTGAACGGATTTTGACTTTCTTTTGTGAGCGATTTAAATTGTTTGAATAATTGAGCGATTTGAATTTTGAGCGGATTTGTACGTATTTTGACTTGTTGATTTAGTTGAATTGACTTGTTTACTTGTGACTTTTTTCATCCGTATTCATTTTCGTAAATTTGACTAAGTGTTTGAATCGTCCGATTTGAGATTTCTTATTTGTGTGTTTTTTGACTAAGTGTTGGAATTCACCGGATTTCTCATCCGGATTTGTTGTTTAGTTGTGCGATTTAAATCTCTTTGTTGTCCGGATATCTAATCTGGATAACTTGTTTTGGTTAGAAATTCAAGACTATCTGTTTTGTTCGGACTTCTAATCCGGATAAGCTTGACCAGATTTCTAATTCAGATAAGTTTGTGTGCTTATATTTTCTAAGTCTTGAATGTGTGCAAATCCTTGTGTGCGATTTAATTGATATAATTTATGAATCCTAATCCTTTAATTCAAATTTTGAACTGCAGTTGATCCTATATCATACTAAACTGAGAAAATGAGTTCAAGAGAGGCAATGGCTATTGGTACTGACACCAAGCCACCCGTACTGTTTAAAGGGGACTATAACCAATGGAGGGATAGATTCCTCAATTTCATTGAGAGAATGAAAGAAGGTGATCTGATCATGGAATCCTTGAAGGAAGGTGTTAGACCCCATAATTTATAAGTGTAAAAGTAATGAAGAACAATAAGTGATGAAGAACCAGAAGACCAATGAAGACATTAAGGCAGAATTGACCAAGTCTGGAGAAGAACTAGAGGGTCGATGAACAACCAGATATGCGATGGAAAGAGCATCTTCATCACCCCTCTGGTCAACAACACTTCAAGTTTTCTTCAGCAATTCAACCAGAGGCATATGATGAAGATATAAAGATAAGGTTGAATAATCATTCCATGAAAGACAACTGGAGATGACAAATCGACAGCTAGATTTCAAGTTCATCTTAATTTATAGTTTATCCATAGTTTAGATAAACTTTATCCGTTAGTAGAAGATTTGCTAAATAGTCTCACTAGATAGTTATCTTCTATTTAGCCTTCTAGTATAAATAGGTGATTAGGTCTATTGTTAAAAATGTCGCTTTTACGTTTTTCATATTGAGTAAAGTAAAATCATTGGCACTCAAAATTATTCTTTGAATGTTCATACATTGTTCTTGAGTGTTCATCATTTTGTTCATTAAAACTCTATAATTTGGTTATTCTTAACTCGATTATTAGTGTTATTGAGAGATTTGGGATCTACAATTGGTATCAGAGCCAATTGATTGTTTTTCCAATCAAACGATTATACAAAATCTCTCAATTTTTTTTATAAAAACGTAAAATTTCTCTCTTTTAAAAATCCTCAATGGCCAACTGGAATTCTGCGTATAGTGTTGGCTCCCTCACCAAGCCTCCAACTCTTCAACGAGAAGAGTACCCGCAAAGGAGGATAAGGAGGGTAAACTTCTTGGAAGGAATGGACAGGAACCTCCTGCGATCTGTAATGGAGGGTCCTTACGTTCCAYAGACTCTTGTCCCAAAAGTCCCAGGAACAAATACCACAGTTGAAATCCCTGCCTACTACATGCCCAAGGATGAGGAGAATTGGGATGAAGACGACATAGAACATGTTGAGACCGACAAGAAGGCCAAAAGACTGATAATCATGGCCATACCCAATGAAATCTTCCAATCCCTTGATGCATGTTCCACAGCCAAGGAACTATGAGATGAACTGGCAAGCCAACTGGATGGAGAAGCAAAAACAAAGAAGAATCGTAGAGCACAATGTCTCAACGAATACACCAACTTCAAGGCTCTTCCTGATGAACCGATTCAGAAGACATACTATCGTTTCAACACATTGATTAATCAATGTTGTAGAATCAATATCTCCAGAACTAAGGAAGAAAACAATATTTTATTCCTAAAAAGTCTTGGCGATGAATGGACTCAGCTGTCGATGTCCCTTCAAGCAAATCAGGACCTAGACGGCTGGTCAGTTCATGATCTATATGGAACACTTGCAGCACAAGAGAATGACATTATAAAGAAGAAGGTGTCCATTGGTGGACCTTTAGCTCTTGCTGCCGATGAAAAGGAAATATCAAGGACCCCTACCTGAGAACATATGAAGAAAGGAAAGAAAGCACTGGTGGTAGAATCAGAATCTGAAGACGAAACTTCTGAATCAGATGATGATATCAAAGCCTTTGTCAAATCTCTGGTCTTGATTACAAAGCAGTTCCAGAAAAAGTTCATCAAGAAACCCTATGAACGAAAAGAATTCAAGAGGGAAAGGTACCAGTCATCCTATGAAAGGAAGCCATCTAAATTTCATCAGAGGGAAGACAGAAGAGATGGAAGAGAAGAGAGAGAAGAAAGAAAAGAAGATAGAAGAGATGAGAGGAAAGAGGACAAGAATGTAAGGAAAAATGACCTCCGCTGCTTCAGGTGCGAAAAACTTGGTCATTTTTCAAAAGAATGCAGAGGACGACTGGTAAAGGATGCTGACTATTACAAGAATAAATACAAGTATAATCCTAGAGAGCGAAGCCTGATGGCTATGACAGAAAACTGGGTGTCTGATTCTTCATCCGATGAAGAAGACAAAACACTCATCTGTCTGATGGCCACGTCCAATGCAGAATCTGATGATCAGGTATGTGAGTCTACTTCTAATTAAACCGACTCTGCTCCATATGAGCTAGAGTTAAGGGTGATAAAACTTTCAGATGATTTCTTTAAATTAAAAGAGAAATTAAATTTTCAAAAATCTGAAAGAATAAAAACGGAAAAAGAAGGAAGTTTCTACAAAAGAGAAACTGACCTTCTAACCGAAGAAAAAGCAAAACTTGCTAAGGAAAAGACTCGCATCACCACACTTAAGAAATCGGAGGAAGATAAACTTCTGGAACTAAACAAACAAATAACTAACGACTTAGAAAAGAAAATTAAGGCCTTAAAAGAATCCGAGGCAGAGAGACTAAATTCAGTTGCTCTTAAAGATTTCTTTCAAAAGAAACGGGAAATCCTTCACCAAAAGCTTCAAACCAATGAACTTCTGATGAAGAAGTATAAAGATGCCCAAGATGTTTATGAAAAATTAATTGTCAAACGGACACTCAAGGGATTGGATTCAATGAATTGGACTCCTTCATTGAATCAAAGAAATTCACTTTTGAATCCACTTTCAAACTTGGATACATTCAGAAACCCGACTTTCTCCCAAAACCAAAAGCAAACTTTAAAAGAGTTAAAGTCGACGGAAAAACTGTCGTTTAAGACATGATTTTGAGAATGTGGTGTACAAGAACAATACATGTAAGAATTCTGATGGAAGGAATGACACCTCCAAATCAGAGACAAATGGAAACCCTATGGTCAAAACAGAATCTCTGATTCTCAATTCCTCTCCATCAGCAAGTACTGTTGATAAAAAGGAGAATCCTAATGAGGAACCATCAACTGATGAGTCGATGAACCATCCGAGTAAAACTGGAAGTTCATCTAAGTCAGAATCGATGGAACCTCAGACAGATCACTCTGAAGCATCAACCTCTGAACCCACTCCTCCCACAGGCATTCATGCTAATTTTAACTTCGAGAAATCAGCAAGAGACTTTCTCGATTCCGAATCTGAAGAAGAAATAATCTGTGAATCATTAGAAATCATTAAAGATAAAAAACCTAAAAACTTCAAATCCTCAATGAAAACTGTTATTCCATCATTGATGAAATCTTTAGACAAAGGAAAGGGAAAGCTGAGAAATAGCAAATCTGCCAAAGATAACTCACAAGGCCTTAGTACATCCTTCAAGTTCATCAAGTTTACTCGTGAGCAAAAACAGAAGTGGCCTGCCTCTGAGAAAACTAACCACCACTTTTCCTCTCATTTAGCTGAAAAAAGCAGACCTTCTTCAGGAGAAAAGAAGTAAAGCCAAAGACCTCTTCAAATAAAAAATCTGAACTAGATAGGAAGTTTGTAATAACAACCGAAGCTAGGACAAGATTTACATCTCCTGCAGTTACTTCTTCATTTCCATCGAATAAAAAGAACGTTAGACATACATAATAACTGTCAATGTTTAACTCTTTTACAAAACCTGAGGAATCACATGTTGACACATCACTGCCCATWCTCCCAACACGTTTATCGATACAAAGTTAAAACCAATGAAAACGTGAAGTAGCCGAAACCCAAAGGCAAGGGAAGTACTAATAAACCTAAACCTGCAAAGGCTAAGGGAAATGAAAAGAGAGTGGTACCCTGTTAAACCCCATAACTCATGATGTAAAAGTAATGAAAAACAACAAGTGATAAAGAACCAGAAGACCGATAAAGACATCAAGGCAGAATCGACTAAGTCTGGAATTCAACCATTGGATCGATGGATAGTTCAAACATTGGACCGGTGGACAAGTTCAATCATTGGACCGATGGACAAGTTCAACCAGAGGATCAATGAACAGGTTCAAGGATGCGATGGAAAGAAGCATTCTCATCGAACCTCTGGACAAACAAC
>NW_020200995.1:0-4306 GCF_001531365.2 Cynara cardunculus var. scolymus
AAAAGCAAAACTTCTAAATCTAAGCCCAGTTTCAAAAGAAGAAAAATGTTGGTTGAACCAGACACAAAATCGTGTTTATCTTTTGAAAATATAGCATATGAAGACTATATTGATTCCTTCTCACCTTCTGCAAAGAAGGATTTCATTCCAAGGAAATTCATGAGACAGGATCAAATAGGAATTTTTAAGTTTGGTCAGTCAGAATCTTAAGAAAACTGTTCTTTTGGTCAGCCTCTTGAACAAAAACTATCAGCAGAGGCTYTGGAATTCTTTCCTTCTTTTATCACAGAGCCCTCTGTAAATGAGTCTCTTTTAGAAAACGTTTTTAACTCCAAGCTCTCAGGAAAGGTTACTTCTAAGTATGAAAATGCCTCAGATCTTAAAGCAAGTCATACACAAGTTGTAGAGACTACTGGTGATCTTGAGAAAGGTAAAAAAGAAACTCCAAAACAAAGTAATTCTCAAAGCTCTGTCTCCACAACACAGAAGCCTACTTATACTTGGCAGCAAAAAGTAAAATGGCCTCTGTCTAACAAAGCTTCTGTTTCAGTAAGTGCAGGTAAACCAAAGGAGGGACAAATACAGAAGGTTTTTAAAAGGAATTTCAAAAAGTAGCCTAGAATAGGAAAGGAGTCTTGTAAAAAGAAGCCCGTACCTAGGAAGGGCTCTAAAATAAAAAACTCTGTACCCTTCTTTGATGAATTTAATAAAAAGTTTATTCAAGTTTCTTGTAATGTCTCCTTTTGCAAATGTTTAGATATCATGCATACTCTCTCCACACACCTTCACAACTCTTCATGTTTAGTCTCACATCCTAAGAGTTAAAGCGCTGGGATGAATAAGAGGCATTTTGGCGCTTCTTCCAAGAAATGTAAGGCCAAACCAAAGGATGTTACGACATACCTTTAGCAATCTAATTATAAAGGACCCAACTGGAAGTGGTTACCAAAATTAAACATTGTATGATCGCAGAACCCACAGCATGTGTCTACCTGGGTTGTTGACTCAGGGTGCTCGAGGCACATGACTGGTACATTAAAGCTTTTATCTTCGTATCTTAAGCAAGAAGGAGGCTCTATAGCCTTTGGTGGAAATCAGAAAGGGAAGATAACAGGTTATGGGATAATTATGAAGGGAGAGATTAAAATGAATCAAGTTTCATATGTGGATGGACTTAAACACAATCTCATAAGTGTTAGCCAACTCTGCGACAACGGTCTGGATGTGCTTTTCAAGGTCAAACATTGCATCATGTACAAAACAGATACTTTGATAGAGGTGCTGAGAGCCAACAGAAGAGAAGACCTGTACCTTCTAAGCTTTGACTCGTTAGATGGCAAAGAAGAAGTTAGTCTGGTGTCCTCTGTGAAGAAYGAAGAAGCTTGGCTCTGGCATACCAGGTTTTGTCATCTAAACTTTCATACTCTTGACAAACTGGTTAAGCTGAGTTTAGTCAAGGCACTACCCAACATAAAATTTGAGAAGGACAATCTTTGTTTAGCTTGTGAAATGGGTAAACTCAAAAGGTCTTCCCATAAATCCAAGTCTGATCCTTCCTATGATAAGCCTCTGCAAATGCTTCATGTGGACCTCTGTGGCCCTATCTTTGTGCAGAGTCTTGGAGGAAAGAAGTACATTCTAGTGCTCATCGATGAATTCTCAAGATTTACGTGGGTAGAGTTTTTACGTAAGAAATCTTAGGTTCCCTATGTACTAATCAATCTCTTAAAGAGATTGCAAGTTCTTCATGCTCTTCAGGTTAGGGTACTAAGGAGCGATAATGGCACAGAGTTTAAGAACTCTGTGATCCAAGAGAACCTAGCCTCTGTTGGAATTACTCACAACTTCTCAGCCCCAAGGACTCCGCAACAGAATGGAGTAGTGGAGAGGAAGAACATGAAGCTTGTTGAAGCTGCCAGAACGATGCTGAATGCCTCTGGGCTGCCACTATCCTTTTGGGCAGAAGCTGTCTCTGCCGCTTGCAACACTCAAAACCGGTCCTTGGTGGTGAAGCATTTCGAGAAGACTCCCTATCAACTTCTACATAATAGAAGGCAAAACATAAAGTTCTTTCATGTGTTCGGTTGTAAATGCTTCGTCCTAAATGACAGAGAGGCTGTGGGAAAATTTGAGCCCAAAGGGGATGATGCAATCTTCATTGGCTATGCGTGGGACACTGCCGCATACAGAGCCTACATCCCCCGGACTCAAATCGTGGTTGTTAGCATAAATATCAAATTTGATGATACTTTTCAGGTGACAAAGGACAAGTTCACAGAAGAGTTGAAAATTCAAGCCGACAAATCGCCCAATGCTACAATCACCCCAGACCTCGAGCAACTTTTTGCAGAGTGGTACGAAGATGATAAAGAACCAGAAAGATCCTCTGCAGAAGTTGTTCATCCAGATCAAGCATCCAGAGAAAGTCCTTCCACAACATCTCTCACAGAGGAAGTTCCCCTCCCTTCATCCTCTGTGACCTCTTCCTAAGAAGCTTCTCCACCAGAAGCTGCTCCAATAATTGAAAGTCCTCCAGTCTCATTCTCTAATGAAGCTCAAGAACCTAATCAAGACTCTGCATCTCCACCTCATCTTCAAAATGCACAAGAAACTGTGCCTTCTGTTCCACCACAGCATGTTAACAAGTGGACCCAAAGCCATCCCCAATCTTAAATCACAAGAGAACCTTCTACGGGTGTAAGGACGCGAGCAACGATGAACTTTTGCTTCTTTTCTTGTTTTGTAAGCGAAATCGAACCCAAAACAGTTGAAGAGGCTCTGGCAGAAACCTTCTGGGTTGATGCTATGCAAGACGAGCTAGTTCAATTTGACAGAAATCAGGTTTGGACAATCATACCTCTGCCAGCTGGAAAACTTGCTATTGGCACCAAGTGGGTTTTCCGCAACAAGAAGGATAAGCAAGGGGTGGTGGTAAGAAACAAAGCAAGGCTAGTTGCTAAAGGGTATTGCCAGGAAGAAGGCATTGACTATGAAGAAACCTTTGCTCCTGTGGCAAGACTGGAAGCCATTCGTATCTTTCTAGCTTTTGCAGCTCACAGAGGGTTCAAGGTATTCCAAATGGATGTCAAATCAGCCTTTCTAAATGGTAAGCTCAAAGAGGAGGTATATGTCAAGCAATCCCCAGGGTTCGAGAGTGATAAGTATCCTAACCACGTCTACTTCTTGGACAAGGCCCTGTACGGTCTCAAGCAGGCTTCCAGAGCATGGTATGATCGCTTATCATACTTTCTTACTACCAATGGGTTTCATAGAGGTACAACAGATATTACTTTATTTTATCGAAAAATGAGTGATGATATCTTGCTTGTGCAAATTTATGTTGACTACATTATCTTTGGTGCGACTAATGTTTCAATGTGCAAATAATTCGAGGTTTTGATGCAGAATGAATTTGAAATGAGCATGATGGGAGAGCTCACCTTCTTCTTAGGTCTACAGGTCAAGCAATCATCTGAAGGCATATTTATAAACCAATAAAAATATGTTCATGACCTCTTGAAGAAGTATAAGTTGCTCGAAGCCTCTCCCATGAGGACCCCAATGGCTCCAGGCCAGAAGATGAATAAGGACATCAATGGTCCACCTGTAGAGTGCAAACTCTACAGAGGTATTATAGGATCCCTCTTATACTTCACTGTATGTAGGCCTGATATTATGTTTTCCACATGTATATGTGCCAGGTATCAGGTCAATCCAAAAGAATCACATCTAAGTGCAGTCAAGAGGATCCTGCGCTATTTAAAGAAGACACCAACGCTTGGACTATGGTACCCTCTGCATTCAAACATTGACCTAGTGGCATACACGGATTCAGACTATGGTGGATGCCAGATTGATAGAAAGAGCACCTCTGGGAGCTTCCAGTTCCTTGGAGGAAAACTTGTGAGTTGGTCGTCAAAGAAACAGAATTGTGATTCAACCTCCACCGCATAGGCTAAATATGTGGCTGCTGCGAGTTGTTGTTCACAAGCTCTGTGGATGCAGACCCAACTACACGATTACGGCTACTCTGTCAACAAAATCTCCATCCTCTGTGATTCAAAGAGTGCAATTGCAATCTCAGCCAATCCAGTTCAACACTCTAAGACAAAGCATATCGACATAAGGTACCATTTCCTTAAACATCAAGTTCAAGAAGGTAATGTCAAGTTATACTTTGTTAAATCTGAATTTCAATTGGCTGACCTCTTTACAAAAGCCCTAGATGAGAAAAGGTTTAATTTTCTTGTTGAAAAAATAGGAATGACATGTCCAGAATCCTAAGTTGTTGGTTGTCTTAATTCTT
>NW_020200995.1:4526-6719 GCF_001531365.2 Cynara cardunculus var. scolymus
CTTCTGTAGACACTTCTTCTTAGGATTTTAAATGGTTTTTGTTTCTAGGGGGAGCCATGGAAGCTAGCTCAGAGGGGGAGTCTTGTTTGTGAAAATTAAACCATAGATGGTGCCAAAACTTTTGAAGTGTCTTGTTCTCAGAGGTCAATTCATCAGAACCTCTGGCGCTTCTAATAGAGGCTCTGTGAGTTTGAGCTGAGCAAGCACTCATCTATCTGTGGATTTTCAAACTATTTAGGGAATTAAAGGTGTAAGCTTATAAGAAGGCCCGACACATATCACAGAGGCTCTGTTACCCTTAGGCCTCTGACATAACTCTCTTAATAGTTCTCGTTTATTGGTATGGTGCGTGTGTCAGAATAAGGGGGCGCACGTCATCAATCGTGCGTCTTCCCAACACGGCGTGTCACAATTGTTGAACCGTTTCAATCTAAAACACTCATTACGCCTTTTCGTAACTAAAACGGTTCAATTTAAATTTTCCCCCCTATAAATATCCCCTCTCCTCCAACTCTTAAACCTTTACCACTCGCAAATACACTTCGGCGAACCTACAATTTGTGCTCTCTCAAAAGCGAAACCTGCAACCTATTACCAATCCGTCAATGCCTCGAGCGACAACGAGGTCACACAAGCTCAAGCCCTCACATCACATGCACTGTCCTTTGTGCGAAACAAGTATGAGAAAATCGTCCTCGTTAAAAAGCCGAATAACTACTACTTCGTCCCCTCAAATACAGGTTTTTCCAATTTCACCTTCCCTCTTCTTGAAATCCTTAAAAATCACCCACTGTTTTTTGCCCTAACCGCCACCAAACCCACCCCTGAAACTTATTTAACCCAATTTCTCCTCAGTGCCTATATCACAACTCTTGACAATTCTGGGCTAACTATTGTTGGCTATGCCTCACACCCTGTGAACAAATCCCTAGTTCCATTGGAATTAAATGTGGACTTATTGAGAAAAGCCCTGCATTTGCCCACCTTGGAGGATCTTCAATTAAATTCGTATGCTGCGACCCCCAATGATGAGGAACTAATCAAATTCTTAGAGTTTCACTCATATGCAACCCCCATCACCAAAAGAACTCAATTCAGGCGCAAAGGCCTGCCCCCTGTCTGGAACACTCTGTTTTCCATCGTCAACTGTTGCTTGACAAGGAAGGTGGGTAACCATGACCAAACCTCCCATGAGATGATCTCTATCGTATATGGGATATATTTCAACCTTCCCTTGGATTATGCTAGTTTGATTTTCGAGGACATGGTCGGCCTCATCAAGAAAAAGTGCACCAGTCAGAGGGGGGAGAAAATGAAGGTACAAGCTCAGAAGAAGGCCAATGAGGACATGAACCAGCCTAACCTGATCCTGCAACGTTTCCTTGGTCTCGCTTTTGGAGACCTTCTGGCAGCAAAACTGCCCTCTGTAGAGCCGAATGCAAGGCTCTACCCATTCAAGGAGTTTCATCCCACAGAGCATGAGCATGGGTACAGAAGCCCACAACCCTTATCTAAAGCCATGCTCAGGTATTTAAGTCACGGAGATCGCAAAACCTATAGACGTGGAAACAGGCGACCAGAACCGGTCCCTATAACCCCACCACGAATAGGTACCCCCTTAAGAGAAGAGATTAAAGAAATGAGAGTGGAGGGACGTGTGGAGGAGCCTGCAGCGGCTGGAAAGTTGAGTGAGGAACCCCCTGGAATCCCAAGTCCCCCAACAAAGAAGGCCAAGAAGACACAAGAGGGTATCGATTCTCCTGTGACAAAGAAAGGGAAAAAGAGGCCTGCAGAGGAAGAAGGCCCAAGTGGACCTCTGCCAAAGACCAAAAAGAAGAAAACAAAGAAGGCTTAACCAACAGAGCCTGTGGTCACAGAACAAGTACCCACAGAGCCTGTGATTGAAGAGGCCGCAACAGAAGAGAGCCCGGCAGAGGCCACTCCAACTCCAAAGCGCAGAAGGTTGCACAAAGTTGTTCTTGATGTTTCCCCAATAGAACAAATAGAGGAGGTTCTTTCCAAAATCCAAAAGGAATTTAAAGAACCTCTTGACTCTTCCAAGTTGGGACAGAAGTCGTCCTAGACGACGAAGAAGAAGAAGAAGATACAAGTGAGCGTGAAAAAGATGCCCAAGGCACACAACCAAGCCCACCCCCTTGTGCAACCCACATGTCTAGAGGCCCTGTTCTAGAG
>NW_020200995.1:7609-22383 GCF_001531365.2 Cynara cardunculus var. scolymus
CGCCCAATTTGCTGCTGATCTTGTCTCTGCGGGCTACACGAATTACTCTTCATTCAGAGACGAGGTCAAGGAGATGTTCTCTTCTGCGGTCACCTACGGCCTCAACACCAAGACCTCAAGGGCCAACATCAATCATCTGGCAACTCGTAGAGAACTAGATGCTATGGTAGAGGCCCTAGGGGATGTTGTGACCAAAAACATCACTCAACTCCTTAAACAGGCCCGTGCCTCCAATATAGCGATCAGATACTGCACATCACAACTCGTGAAAGAGGGTGACCTCCTCAGAAGCGAGATATATAGAAGCGTCTCCAAACTGAAGTGGGCAACAGAGATAGACATCAATCACGCCTCTGAGCTTGCAAATGAGGCCATCAAGAAGATGAAGAAGGCAGCCATCAAAATTTTGTAGAGGTTGGAGAAGGCTCCCCTAGACACTTGCAAAGCGGAAGCCAAACAGAGCCATGACGATCATGAAGGTGATGACCATGATCGTCATGAGGGGGAGAAGGAGGAAAAGAAGAAAGAGGCAAAGAAGACTCCTGCCAGAGGTGTCAAGATTGGGGAATCTACAGCTGACAAAGGCAAGGAAAAGGCTCTAGAGCCCAAAGGCAAAAGGAAGGCCAAAGTTGTAGAGTCTCCATAGAAGGGGTCGTCGTCAAGCACAGAGACCCCAAAGGAAATTGATGAAAAGAACTATGCTGATGACCCTGAGCTCCTCAAAGTGTTAAAAATATCTCTGGCAGAGGCTCTGGCAATGAAGGGCAGAATTCCAATGCACCACAGAGAAGGAGAAGCCACATCATCGTTTTTCCCACAAGTCTAAGAAACGTCCACAGGTACATTTGATGCTCTACAAGGAACTGTCAAACCAATCCTTGCAGAGGGATCGACCCAGAGGCCAATTTTGGAAGAAGAAGAGTTCAAGGAGCTAGAGGCTTCTACAGCAGGTAGGGTGTCCGAAATATTTGAATCCATGAGTAGGATTCCCATACCTCAAGTCAGAACAGAACCCATTACTACTTTAGAAGAAGTTCTGGTATGGAAGTACTCTACGATAGACACAGAACCCCCATATGATCCAGAGCTTACTGGGATCCCCTCTGCCGCAGCAAAATTCCAGTTATCAAAGTTAATAAGGCCTCGTGAGTAGGTCTTCTCAGAGTACATGATTACTTCATTGGTGACAATTTCACCAAGGACCTTGCTAAAGAAGACTGTGCTCTACACTCAGTATGTCGTGAGGAGAGAAGATGGCAATCTCTACACTTTCACAGATGTTGACCTTCACAACCTCTGCGTGTTTGATGTCGTCTATATGCACAAGATTCTCAACATCTACATGGAGAGGAGGTCCAACTATCAAATATCGCTCAGAAGGCTGATAGAAGTCATGCGCGCTCAAGTAAGGCATCACAGCCAGAAGGACTTCGAGCTGGCAATAAGGTTAGTGCAAAAGAATCTAAATCTCTCTCCTCCATATAGTAGGCCTGGTTGGGTAATTAGGCATCCTCCAAACTCCATTATCCACAACCCCATTTTTGGGTTTGTGTATTTGGATAAGGATGATATCCTAAGGTTCTATGACCCAACAGAGTCCCACAAATACTCAACAGAGACATTTGAATGGATTTTCAAAAGAGCGGCGACAGAGGTGGACAGAGGACATCTCAGAACGGGTGAAGTGTCTCCCATCTTGAAGGTGATTAAAATGCAAATCAACTTCAGAGAATGGATCTTCAATGTCTACAGAACGATCAAAGCTGACTTGCTATAYGCGGYAGACGATTTTCCAGAATCTACAGTCTGATAACCTTCTGCACCAGCTTTTGGCCTAAGCTTCACAATTTTGTATTTCAGTTTTGTAATTCATTTCTTTATGTAACTCTTTTCAGAGGATGATCTATTATCTCCTTTTGTAATTCTTCCAATTTAAGTCATGTCTTGCATTTAATTTTCAAGGTTTACTTTTTCATACTTAGGGGGAGATTGTTAGCTCTCATATCATTCAAATGTAAAAGTATTGAAAAAGTAATTTCTGCAAGTGTCGACAGAAGATGCGTACCACAGAAGATCATAGAGGACCATAAACAGAAGTTCAACGTATAAGTCAAAAGATGACAGAACCTCTGCAATCTATCACAGAAGTTCTGGAAGAAGATCCTCAAGAATCAAGTTCTTTCAAGTTACATCCAGCAGAGCCTCTAAGATGACTCACAGAGGGTCTGCAACAATATCTTCTGTAGTATAGTTCTTTGCTGTTTTACTTAGGTTAGTTAGCTACTCGTGCTTCTCACGTTACTACTTTTGTAATCCGCATTTTTTTGGACGGCCTGGATCATTTCACACGTCTAGGTCTTGTCAAACAAGCGGTTAGGAAATAGTATAAATAGTAGCTTCTTCCTTTGTAATCAGCGCCGCTTCCAAGAATGTAATCGTCTAAATCTCAATTCAATTGAAATACAGTTGAAGCTTCTCTCTCGTGTGTTCTTAATATTGATTGTCTGTTTGTTCTTCATTGTTCTTGATTCATTGCTCTTTTTGATTCTTAATATTGTTTCCGCTGCACTGTTTATGTCATATAGATCATTGAGAGTATTGGGTTAATACAAGAACCGAGTTAATCGATCCTACATGGACACTTAACAATATAAGGGATTTTATACCCATCGCCTCTAGTCCTTCTAACCAGCGCTTCTGGTCCAACATGGACACTTAATAATATAAGGGATTTTATACCCATCGCCTCTNGGATTTTATACCCATCGCCTCTAGTCCTTCTAACCAGCGCTTCTGGTCCAACATGGACACTTAATAATATAAGGGATTTTATACCCATCGCCTCTGGTCCTTCTAACCAGTGCTTCTGGTCCTTCTAACCAGCGCTTCTGGTCCAACATGGACGCTTAACAATATAAGCAATTTTCTACCCATCACCTCTGGTCAGCGCTTCCGGTTGGTCTAGGGCAATGGATATTCATAATTTATGCGACACACACAAAGTCATGATTTTCACAACAATTTCTTATATGGAGCATACTTTTAGTACAACCGATTAAGTCCTTCTATTATACGTAAATTAAACATAGGTGATCATGCTTTGTTTAATTGACATATAATAACGTGACCCGCTTTGCATAAATATGTATTTAAATCACTTGAAAACCGATTTGAAAATATTTGGTTATAGTAAGTGGTTTTTAAGGAAAAACTAGCGTTCTCTATAACTGAGGCTCTGATACTAAATCTGTCACAGCCCGTTAACAAGTAGCGTTTACGGACGGGGACTTTATTTGGAAACATACTCCCAAGTACATCAATTTAGCATTTATATCATAGTGCAAAACAGTCTATATTTTATGACATAAACAAATTTTTGACTAAACAGTTCTTTAGTCCAAGTATAATCAATCTTTGACTAAACAGTTCTTCAGTCCAAGTATAAGCAATCTTTGACTAAACAGTTCTTTAGTCCAACAGTTTTATAAATAACATTATAGTTTGCATAACTTCATGCTTTTTCCCCAGTTTAAATAAACAAAAGCATTAAAAGTGGGGCCGTGAAAACTCACTGGTTTGGTGATGAATCTCCAAGGAGATGACGTTTGAAGCGCTCAACGTCCGCCCTAACGTTCCTAAACAGTCTGAATCCAATAGTTAGATCACCTAACGAGTCCCGATAAAGATAAAGTCAAATTATATCTTATGTAAGGCCAACGGTTTTATGGATTAAAGTTGATACTTTTATTATTTGATCTAAAAATAGACCAAAAATTATATATTTCAAAATCAAAGTCTTTTGCATAAAAGCTGCTATATGGACACAATATAAATTTTGTTTTTGGTATTTTTTTGGTCTCACCAATCATTGCAAAAAGGAACCTTCCAAAAGTTATTTTATGTCCAACTTTTTATATTATCCAAAATAATGAGTTAGTCAGACTTTTCCCAAATATCAAGAATTTTGAATGGGTTTAAGGCAATCATTAAATGCCCTACAACCTTGAGTGACACAGCCCCCAAAACAGATTGCAGACTCTTCGAGTGGCGGCCATTTGGGGGGTCTGAACTCTTCATTTTTCAAAGATTTTAACTCTATTTTTAAGCCAATAAATAAGGCTAATCTCTAGAAAAAGGATTACCCAATTCCACTGAGTTTTGAAGAAGATAAAACCGATTTGAGATGCATGCAAGATTCTGCCAGTTCGTGGTTCATAGATTACCATCATTTGAAGACATTTTCATGTCTTGGATGTACAATTTCTCCTTTTGAAATCCCCAGAAACTTTATTTACAAGAACAAGAAGTTGGAGTAAAATAATTAGGAATTTTTTATATTTAAGATAGGTAAGATAACTAGTATAATACATTTTTTTATTGAAATCTTGAATATCTTTCAATATTGACAGATTTTCTAAAGGTTCTTGAAGATGAAATCGGCTGGAGGGGGGGGGTTTGATTTAGAGAGAGAGAGAGATTAGATAGGGGGAATGGTTTAAGCCAAATGAGATTTGGTAAAGAGAGTTTCAAAGGATGTGGGGTATTTATATATGGATTTTAAAGAAGATAATGGGCTGGCTTTTAAAGGCCCAAACCCACTAAAAGCTTTTATTATTATTATTATTTTTTTTAAACATAAATAAGCCAATTATTTTATAATCAAAATACAATTTGCCAAACATTATTATATATATATATAATGACATTATTAACACAAAGCTCCACCTTTTGATAAAATTATTTGAACATTCAAATGAGACTTTCGTATTTTAATTTAGATGTTTATAATATCCACTTTATTTCATTTGGAGCATTTTAATATATTTGACATTACATAAGTTAACTTTATCAGTTAGCCGACGAACCAAGACTCTCTTAATCTATAATTTGGGAACTAAGCCAGATAAATTCTAATCATCATGACTAGATCCTAATAAAATAATATTCTAAATATAGAATCCCTATAAAGGAGCTAACCTGAGGCTCAAAAATGACGGATGTCACACAGGCCACGTGGCAACTCCCCATAGGTGGTGAGAAAATCGCTTTAGTTTTCTGACGATTGGGGGCGCATTTCACTTGAGTACATTATTTTTTCCTATTTAAACAATACATTTTCCCCCAATTTCTTTTTTACGTTTACAAAGATTTTCAAAGAACTTGTCTTCAAGCTCTCAAAACCGCCATTGATATTCCTTCAAGCTCTCAAACTATTTTCTGGAACTGCAATCTGTGGTGGAATATTCATCTTCGTTCGTCAAGTAAGTCAATCAAACCTTTTCTTCAACCTAGTTAAAGAATCAAGAACCGATTATTGAGAAACCCTAGCTTTTCAAACCCTTACCTTTTCACAAAAAACCTGCAACTATGTCTTCTTCCGAATCAGGGAACTCTCAAACCCACATCACTACCCTCAGACTGTTGAAGAAACCAGCCAGCAACCAAGCCCTTCAACTCTCACTAGACACCTTTGACCAAAAATTTCACCCTGTTATCGATATCCTCCAACACCATTTTTTGAACCCTGCCCTGACGAACACTGATGAACTTGTACCTAAAAGATTCATCCAAGAATTCTGGCAAACCTGCTCCATCACTGACTCCCAACGACAAATTATTGGAGGCTTTTATGTGCTATCTACAAAGGAGTTTATCAATGTTCGCATTTCGACGTCCTTGTTCTCACGAGTTCTACAAATCCCTACAAAGACGGACCTAGGGCTGAATGAATATGCCCCTCTCCCATTTGGGGATGAAATCATCTCATTCTTGAAGTTCTTGGGGTACAACACAGCCATCTAGTACCCGTCTCAATACCGCCGCGAGTACCTACCCCCAATGTGGAACACCATGTTCACATTGGTGAATCGATCGTTGTCCGGGAAGATTTGAAGTCTGAACATGTGCTCCACCAACATCCTCCAAATTCTGTATAGCATCTTCTTTGACTTATCCTTAGACTACTCCTTGATTTACTACATAGAGTTCAAGGCCGCTGTCGCCAAGAGGTGGCTAAAGGGAAGGAATTCCTATCGCTCTTGTTTCCTCACTTTCTGGGTCTTCTTCTAAGACCCGTTCTCGAAGACAACAACATTGACGTGGGATGTCTTTCTATGCATAAGGTGAATGTGCTCACACACTACAAGCCCACCATCAACAAAAAAGGCTACGCTTCAGAGAGGCCTATCCTAATGAAGCTCTTTGCCTATATGAAGACGAGGGAGGTGAGGGGAGCGTACAGACATGCACGCGAGGCACTAGAACCAGTGCCTCGAACCCCAAAACTCATAGGTACAAACCAAGAGAATGAGGGAACAAAGGACACTCAACGGCCTTAGGCAGAAGAGGAGGCGGTGCGATTGGAAAAAGAAAGAGAGCAAAAGAGAAAGAGAGAAGAGGCAAAGAAACAGAGAGTGGAGAGAAAGAGAGAGAGTGAGGAAGGAAGAGGAGGATAGAGCAGAACGAGCCAGACTGGCAAAACTTGCTCGTTTGAAAGAAGAGGAAGAGCGAGCAAAGAGAGCATGACAGGCAGAGATTTCTCGTCTCAAGGAAGAAGAGAGAATCGAAACAGAGGAAGAAGCCAATCTAGGCTTGGAGCACTGCTCTAGCTCTGACGAAGAGGAGGAACAAGAGCACTTTGATGATGTTGCTGGGTCATATACATCAAGTGCAGAAAGTGAAGAGAATGAAGAGGAAGAAGAAGATGATGAGAAGGGAGGAGGTGAAGAAGCTGCTCTGCCTCAGGGCGAGCCAGAGCAGCCTAGGATGGTGAATAGGCACATATACTTTCCTAGCCCAACTCCTAGTGCAAACACATCATCTGACTCTAGTGGTCCAGACATAGAGGTCACTAAAACAGAGGTGTACACCTCGAACCTAAACCTGCCAAACCAACTAGAGGTCGCATCTGCCTCTAGTTATGAAAGCCAAAGGGAAGTCACGTATCAGGGATCACCCTCTCAAAAGGGTGAAACCTTTGAAAGAATAAGTGATATGTCTCCTCATATCACGCCACTATCCCAAATAGAGGAATTCGTTTCCTCTGCACATGTAGATTTCCCACCTTGTCCAGGGCAAGGGTTAGGTGCACAAGACGTGTAGATTCTCGACCAATCTCCTTATCCACTCATGGAGTTTCCTCTGGCTGGCTTTGAACCTGCCTTGGATATTCTTTATGGAAGAACATAAGTAGTGACCTCTCCATAAAGAGAGCCACAAGGATCTGCTGGAAATCCTTTCTTGACCAACATCAATCAAGTCGAGCAAAAAGGTGTCCTTGGAACGAGGACTAAATCTGGCTCATGTGTTGAGCCAGAGGTTACCCCAACAGCTTTTGTCACAAGGGATGACTTCCAGTCTTTTGCCACCAGTATGCTGTGCTACATGGAAGACCTAAAGCTCAACATGGCCCGTGCAGAGCCATCACCTTCTGCATATGCTCTGGATGAGATACGAGCATCCATAGGAGTATTGAGGGTTGAGTCATTGACGAATGCCTCTCGAATTGATACTCTCCAGGAATTGACGGCTAAAAATGCAGAGGCCCTGCAAAGGGTCGTAGCATACATTCATAGGGATGAAGTTTCCACTTCATCTCATGACGCCCAGGCGCTCATCCCTCTCAATATACCTGTAGACTATGTCACTCAGGCGGCAATGAATGCTCTGGGTGACAGACTCCTCCAGAAGGTGGCAAGTTTCACATCAGACTTCAACAGCAAAGCCACGGAGGCAGCAGAATCGATACGGCGTTCCCTGGCTGGCTTCAACTATCATACGAACATGGACATTCAATGATTTGTGGATGCCGCAGAAGAGCTTCTCAAGTTCTTTGAGGAAAAAAATCAAATCCTTGCCCCAAATAGAGGAGCAAAGGCCGAAGAGAAGAATGGAGCCAACTCCTGTCTGACCCTCAAAATCGTCAAGAGGGGGAGAAACAGTCCATCGCCACTCCAAGTGTCACACCAAGGGCTACTCCCTCTACTCCATCTGCCTCTGCCCCACGCCAGCCAGCGCAAGATTCTTCAAGGCGGATAGCACAAAGTCAGCTAGTGCATGCAGAGGCGCTTCAAAAAGGAAAGATGCCCATGGCATCCCAAGCAGCACCAACAGGGCGACAAAAGGATGAAGACGTAATCCAACTCTTATCCGTCTACATCTCATCTGACTTAGAAGAGGCTTTGTCTTCCTCAACAGAGTATGCCATGGACACCGTTGCTCCATCAACAAGAGGTCTAGAAGAAGAAGAGGTGGTAGCAGTGAATGTAGCCGATCCAACACTCTTGGCCATTCCTGTTCTAGTTTCTCTTAAAGGCGTCACAGTAGCTCCTGCTCCAACAACAAGAAATACGCACAGAGCTAGGGTCCCTGCTAAAGGGACCAGAGGAGTCACTTCGGCTATGAGGCAGAGGGTTCCTATCAAACCAACAAGAGCAGAAGATGGCGCAAGCAGCAGACCTCGGAGCACCAAGCATCCCTCTGATCGAGTTCAAAAGATAAAGGATAGTGTTAGTAAGAAGTGTCTTGCTCTAGTCAAATAGGACTTTGTCTATAGAAGCTTTCTGGCTAAGAGCTCTCATGCAGAAGATCAAGGACCAGAACTCTTACTCAGAGTGAAGGCTCCTTTCATATAGAGCCCATGCTCTATCTCCATGAACGTTCAAGTCTTGTGAGCCAAAAAGCATAAGCGCTTGACTTAAAGCAACAACTTCAAGACCCAGAGCGTCTGCATAGTATATGCAGAGCTTCTACATACACAAAGCCTCTGCATTGTACATGCAGAGCTTCTGTATGCTCATGTAGAGCTTCTGGCTACCTTCTTCACGGAAAGCACGCGTTAGTCTAGACATTCTCGCAAAGCGTCTAACAAATTTAAGGCAGCTTGACCAAGTCTGCTCTGCTATTCAAGGGAAGTCAAAGATAAGGATGCAGACCAGTCAGCTCAGAGTTCCACGCCTTTTCTATAGCATAGTTTGTTAGACCTAGGCGTATATAAGGAGGCCTCCTCCTCAGGTTCAAAGTACCTGAAGGAGCCGAACTATACTATACGCATATTCTTGTCAGATTACTTTTTGTTCTTCAATTGTTCATCATTATCAATAAAAGCATTCGATTATTCAAAGTATTATTCATTGTTTACTTTCTTCTTTGAATATTCTGTTTAATCAATAGAAATACTTTACTGTTCTTAATTCTTATTTTACGCAAAAAATATTTCTACAAATTGAGAGTATCTGGGTTCCAACAATTGGTATCAGAGCCTGCTAATCAAATCAATTGATTAGTCGATCGATATCTGACAAGATTCTACTGTTAATTTTCTTTTGATTATTTGTTTTTTAGAGATTTATCACTCTTATTTTTCTCAATTTTAAAAATGTTTCCTTTTGTGTAATCGGAAATCGTTTTTTTTGTCGATCATCCTTCTCGTCAAAGTTCTCTTCTTAAAAATTTCAATTTAAAATGTCGCTTTCTCAATCATGGAACTCCATGTATAGTGTCGGCTCCTTAACAAAACCTTCGACTCTCATTAGGGAAGAATGTCCCCAATGGAGGATCTGGATGATCAATTTCTATGAGGGTCTTGACCTAGAATTGTATGACACAATCCTAAATGGCCCATACGTCCCTACTACCATCATACCTCGGATTCCTACTGCTGGTGATACAGTTGAGGTACCTGTCAGCCGAGTTCCCAAACTTCGTCATGACTGGAACGATGAAGATAAACAAAGAGTGGAGGTGGATCAAAAGGCCAAACGACTTTTGATCTTGGCGCTTCCCAATGAAATCTTCCAGTCACTGGATGCATGCAACTCGGCGAAGGATTTGTGGGATCAACTGGCCAACCAGTTGGAAGGAGGTATCAAGATGATAAAGAATCGTCGTGCCCAATGCCTCAATGAATATAATAGTTTCTAGGCACTCCCTGATGAGTCTTTAGAACAAACCTATCATCGCTTCAACACGCTGATCAATAAATGTCGCAAGTATGACGGGATCAGAACTCAAGAGGAGAACAACATGCTCTTCTTGAAGATATTGAACGCATAGTGGGGTAATCTGATGATGTCCTTCCAGGAAAACCAGAATCTAGAGGAATAGACTCTGCACGATGTATATGGGACGTTGTAGGCTCAAGAACAAGAGGTGCAGAAGGCAAAGGTCGCTCTGGGTGGACCTCTGGCTCTTGTCTCTGATTCAAAAGAGACAGGATCATGCCAGCCACATAGAGAACGGAGACCTAGAGAAGAAAGAAGGAGGGGAAAGAAGGCTCTCATCTTGGAGACCATTGATGAAATAGACAGAGCATCTAGCTCTGAAGACGATGACATTAACGCCTTTGCGAAATACTTTGCCCTGATTACCAAAGAATTCCAAAGAAAATTTGGGAAGAAGGTCTTCGATAGAAGAGGAACACAAAGCAACCAAAGCAGAGGGAAATCTTTTGAAGGAAGGAACCCTCCTTCTATTCCCAACAAGAAGGAGGAAGAGTAGTCGGACTAGAAGAAACAAGGCGTCCGATGCTTTAGATGCGGAAAGATGGGGCACTACTCCAAAGAGTGCAGAGGCCCTCTTGTGAAAGATGAACTGTACTACAAAAATAAGTACAAGTATAATCGATCACAAAAGAGATTCATGGAAGAATAGGAGAATTGGGTCTCTGACTCCTCATCTGATGAAGAAGACCAAGCCAACTTCTGTGGGATGGCTGTCGAGAATGAGTCTTGATCTGACTCCGACTCCCAGGTATGTTCTATATCTGGTTATTCTCACTCTAACCTGGAAAAGAGCATCTCTGCTTTGACAAATGATTTCGTTAATCAACAACAAAAGCACTCTCTCAAAAAATCCAAACGTAAATCCTTGGAAAAGGAAAAACTATTTTTTGAACAAGAGACAGAGCTACTGACTGTTGAAAAACAAGAGTTGTCAGTGGAAAATGAAAAGCTTTTACAAACAAAATGATCCACTGAAACAAGTCTTAAAACAGAATGCTTAGAAATAAAATCGGCTATCAAGAAGAAGGATACAGAGCTTATAGAGAAAGAGAGAGACAAATTAAACTCTGAGACACTAAAAGATTATTTTCAAAAGGAAAGGGAGTTCCTACACCAGAGCTTGCAAAGAAAAGAGCTCTTGATTAAGAAATATCAAGATGCTCAGCAGGTGTATGAAAAAGTTAACTCTCAACAGGATAAAGTAGGGATAGGTTATATAGACCTAGACCTCATCTGGAAGAGGAAAAATACTCTTGATTCCTTGTTTAGGTTGGGCAAAAAACAGAAACCATATTTTTCTATTTTGTATACAGCCTCGTCGTTGAAAAAATGTATGCTTGAAAGTGGAGCCAGAACTCCTAAGTTGAAATTCAAAAACATCTCTTACTCTTCAAAATGTGTGCTGCAAGTTGATTTAAAATGCATACAGAAGACAAATGAGATTTTTTGTTTTGGATCTACAAATCTTGAACATCTTAAGGCTGAAAGTGAGGTTGTCAAACCTGAACCAGATGAAATCAAAAGTTCATCCACAGGCAATTTTCTTAAAACTATGGATTCAAAATTAATTAATGGCTCTATAGAAACGATAAGACAGGCCTTCGAGCAAGTCTTGCTTGAGGCTTTGAACTATCCTCCTAAAAGTCATGCATATTCTTCTTAGTGTAACTCCTTGGATACTTTTGAAAGTCCATTAAAACAAAAGACAGACGAAGCTTCTATCTCATGCATACGAGAACCTCAAGTTCTTAATGATACCTCTGTATCTCGATATCCACACAAGGATTTTCTTGACTCTGACTCTGAGTCAGAGGTAAACTCATTTGAAGAGCAAGTTAAGGCAGAGGTCGTTGCAAAAGAACCAGAGGTTCCCAAACCCCCTATTGAGAAAAAAGATTCTCCTCGGTTCTTGCCATGCAAGCATGACGACAAATGCTAAATTTGCTCCCAAGTTTGAGTACAGGGTAAAGAGTGCAAAGTTTGTTTCTTCTAAATCAAAGGTCTCAAATTCCAAATTTAAGCCAATTAAATTCACTCCGGAACAGAAGGGAAAATTCGCTGTTGGCTCTAGCATTAGTTCATCTGTTTCAGAGAGGCCTCTAAAGGCGAAAGAAGTAGGGAAGAAGAAGTCAATGAAAACCCAATCTATGTTAAACCAATCAGATCTAGATAGGAAGTTTGCTAGAACTACCAATGTTAGGAATGATTGTAATAATGTATTCTTTAAAGCTAATAAATCATTTTGTCATTCAAAATGTTTTCATAATTGTAAATGTGTTTCTCTGCTGCTCAAGTTAAAACAACATTTCTCTGACCTTAACTGTTTTCTCTCTGGGTCATCGAGGTCTAAATCTAAGAAGACCCAGAAGAGAAAGAAGGCTCCCAAAGCCAAGTTTGTTAATTTAGGTCAAGAGACGAAGCCTCTTCCAAAGCCTAAAAAGAAACTCTCTGTCCCTAATCATCGAGGACCCATTGTGAAATGGGTACCTAAATGTTATAACCTAGGTTAAGGTAATTTATATATATGCTTATTATGTGAATTACGTGAAAAATGCATGTCTAAATTGAAGTGCATGATATTGTGTATGTGTATATATGCAAACATGACATGACATATATGAATTATACGTGTATGCATGTAGTGTGAAGCATGCATGAGGTGGGGCTTATTGAGTTTATTTATTTGGATGAAATCATTATGACTTCATGGTTAAGAAAACATGAATTTTATAATACAAAACCACCGCCCAAAGATTATTTCTATTGGACCAAAAGCTTTCACCATCTTCAAGGTTTTATTATTYAAATCCTCCACCGCCWATGTGAGGATATTTAAAGAAGAGTTTGATAAGATTATCCTTATCACTGTCACTCTCTTAGAAAAGAACCTGTGTGTGAGTTAAAGTATTCTTGAAGACTCTGTGCTAAGATTAAAGCTTTTTACTGTRYGATTATCTTCAAGAAAGYTGTTTGATAAGGTGAGTTTTAAAATACTSTTGAGTATAAACTGTGAGTTTTAAACKACTGTTGTTTATAAACTGTGAGTTTTATTGGTGATTATATGCTATGAGTTTTGATATTGGTTTTGAAGAATAGATGGTAAAACTWTTTTGATAGKTTTAAAGGTGTTACKGTTATTGTTGGAAARATAAAGAAGAGTTTACYTCTTTAAAATAGTTTTGGAAATGATATCAACTGTTGAGTTGATATTGGTTTTGAGGTTAAGATGATAAACTKTTTTTAAYARTTTTTATGATGATGTTATTTTGGAAWMTGGTTTTGATAAATATRAAAYAGATTTGTGTTCTTCAACAGCTTTGAAAWTTTTYTGTTTGAWTCTATTTTGGGAATTGTTTTGAAGAGAATTAAACAGTATCCGGGTTTTAAAACAGTTTGAAAGAGTTTGTGGAAAAACAAGAGTTTTAAACTGTTTTGAGAAGAACATATTGTTCTTGAGAATAAAAGGTTTTGGGTATAAACCTATGTTGGAACCATGACTTGGTTTGAGGATTATGAATGAGGTTCACTCTGACAGGTAACAGGGGAATGTCTTTGGATGAACTACTTCATATTAATTGGCAAGAGGATATAAGGGTGGAATATCATGTAAAGGAGACAATCTGGAGGATATAAGGTGGGACGTTCTCGACATGTTCTAACTCTTACCATGATAACTATTAGAGTTACAACAGATTGGAGTTCTCGCTTCTTAGTGATTCGAGGATTTAGAGATGTTGTCTTTAGTAGAAATGATGGTAATGATGTGATGGTGTTGGAGATCATATAATTCATGACTGTTGATGCTTTGGGTAAAAGCATAAATTATGGGGAAACAAAGGAGCTTTGGTTATACCTTGCAAGGACCACAGGGGCTCTGATTGACCCTCATAATAGAATCAAAGGATACTGGATTCTAAATCATTTTGCAAAGTCTTTTAGTTATAAGTTTGGAAAATAAAGCTTTATATCTTTGAAAAGCAAGCTTAGTAATTTAAATATTTATTTTAAATATTATTTCAAAAGATTTTTTTATACTTAGTCTTTTTATGAAAAACAGACCAGAGAGGCTCTGGTTGAGTATTGAACCAGAGGGGCTCTGGTTGGTCTTATCTTTTGAACCAGAAGATCTGGTTAGTACAACCAGAGGCTCTGGTCAAACATGAATTATTTATAARTACTTGTTTTATGAAAAAGGTCATCTTATTGATTGAAGGTTTAATTAAAGATCATTTTTATGAGTGAAGTTTTGGTTAGTGCAACCAGAGGCTCTRGTCGTGAAGAGYAGAAGCTCTWGTAAAGAGACCAGAGGGGCTCTGGTTCTTGTTGTMAAAATATTTTCTAAGTGTTGTTTGGMACCAGAGAARCKCTGGAAGAGAGACYARCGGCTYTGGTCCTGTGTTGGAAAATATTCTAAGTATGATTTAGTGAAACCAGCGGCTCTGGTCGTGAAGAGCAGAAGCTCTGGTAAAGAGACYAGAGGGGCTCTGGTTCTTGTTGTCAAAATATTTTYTAAGTGTTGTTTGGAACCMSAGGGGCTCTGGAAGAGAGACMAGAGGGACTCTGGTCAATAATGTTTAAAATATTTTCTAAGTGTTATTTGAGACCAGAGACCCGATGGATCAAAATAGTATGTTTTCAGTTTTGCTTCATAAGATRTTTGATTTGAAATAAATGTKTTGGTGATCCTCACCCTGCATTACATAGAAGGAAACCTCACTAGACATTCATGTCTAACCCTCATTTTCGTGTTTTCAAATTATGTGTGCAGGTAAT
>NW_020200995.1:23038-27674 GCF_001531365.2 Cynara cardunculus var. scolymus
CCTATTAGTACCTCACGAGGAAGAGGTAGGGGAAGAGGGAGCAATCAATCAAGGGAAAGAAATCATCAATCAGAAGGCAATGGTAATCAAGTAGAATCCAATTCTGGGGATAACAATCCAGAACCAGCACCACAGTCAGAATTTGTAACCAGAAATATACTGGCTGAAGAAATGGGAAAGTTAAGAGAAACCTTAACCTCTATATTGAGATTGCCTACAAGGGTGGAAACAGAGCGAGTAGAGATAAATTCTTCCATACCAACACCAAGCACAAAAGGAGGGGATATTAAAATGTTTCTGACATGCAAACCACCAGCTTTTTCGGGTGAGCGAGATCCAGTTAAAGCTATGTGTTGGATAAAAGAGATAAAAGAGATTGAATCAGTATTTAATACCATACGTTGTCTAGAAGCTCACAAAGTCAGGTTTGCTGTATCAGTTCTAAAATCTAATGCTTTGTATTGGTGGGAAATAGAGTCTCTTGGAAGAGTGAATGTTTTGCAAACTTTGTCGTGGGCAGAATTTGTGAATAGATTTAAGGAACAATTTTGTCCCAAAGCAGCGGTAAGACATGGAAGATGATTTCTTGAAGTTAGAGCAAAGCTCTAGATCAGTTAGAGAATACACAGAGAAGTTCATAGAGTATTCTAGATTTGCTGAGCATTACATATCCACAGAAGCAAGGAAAGTTGAAAGATATATATGGGGTTTGAAACCCTCGATTAGAGATTTTGTTATAGCAATGAATCCTACTACATTTCCATTGGCAGTCGATGCAGCTGAAGTTACAGAAAGAAACAAAAATAGAAGTGGTGAAGAAAAACAAATAGAAAAGAGGAAATGGGAAGGATCTTCAACAGGATATCGAGGATCCAAGTCCTTTAAGTTCAACAAGAAACCAATGCAGAGGTCGATAGAAAAGATTTGTCCTAAGTGTCGACAATATCATCAAAGAGAATGCAAACTTGAACCAATGAAATGCTTCAATTGTGGTAAGATTGGACATTCATCGAGATACTGTCCAATAATTAAAAGATGTTTCAATTGTAATTCACCAGATCACTTTAGAGACCAATGCCCACAGCTCAAAACTCCACAACTAAATTTGGGAAATAGTACAACAAGTGGTCGAGGGAGACCAAGTTTGACTAGAGAAGGGCTAGGAAGGGCGCAAGGACGATCCTTCYAGATGACTAAAAATGAGGCAGAGGCAGTTCCAGACGTGGTAACAGGTACTTATTCCATCAACTCCGTATATGCTAAAGTACCTATTCCATCAACTCCGTATATGCTAAAGTGCTATTCGATTCGGGAGAAAACTTTTCATTCGTATCTCCTACTTTTGCTGAAATTGCGTGCTTAATTTCTGTGCCTCTTGACAAAAAGTTAGTGGTTGACACCGCTAATAGTCAACAAATTGTTACTTATGTGTTCGAAAATTATACCATTTCCATCGAGGGTTGTGAGTTGCCTATCCGATTATTCCCTATGCCGATGAAAGAGTTCGATGTGGTAGTGTGTATGGATTGGTTAGCTAAAAATCAGGCAGCTATTTTATGTAATCAAAAGAAGGTTGAAATTAAGTTGCCAGGCAAAGGAACAATCATCATAGATAGTGATCATCGGGATCATTATACCAGTCTTCTTTCCATATTGAAAGCTCGTAAGTGTATACAGAAGAAATGCCAGGGATTTATGGCTTATGTTATCGATGTAAACAGAAAAGAGAAAGAGTTAGACAGATCCCAATTGTCAAAGAATACCCAGAAGTATTTCCCAAGGATTTGTCTAAACTTCCACCAGACCGAGTTGTTGAATTTAAAATTGATCTGATACCTGGGGCAGCACCTGTAGCCAAAACACCATATAGGTTAGCCCCATCAGAGTTGAAAGAATTTGTGACTCAACTAGAAGATCTTCTTGACAAAGGTTTTATTAGACCAAGTACTTCACCTTGGGGAGCTCCGGTTTATTTGTTAAAAAGAAGGACGGATAAATGAGAATGTGTATAGATTATCGGGAGCTTAACAAGATGACAGTTAAGAATAAATATCCGTTACCCAGGATCGATGATTTATTTGATCAATCGGTTGGGGCCAGTTACTTCTCAAAAATTGATCTGCGATCTGGATATCATCAACTGAAAGTTAGAGAAGAAGATGTTTCGAAAACTGCGTTCAGAACAAGATATGGACATCATGAATTTTTAGTTATGCCTTTTGGTCTAACAAATGCACCAGCAGCTTTCATGGACCTGATGAACAGGGTGTGCAAAGAATATCTTGACAAGTTTTTTATTGTATTCATCGATGACATCTTGATATACTCCAAATCAGAAGCAGAACATGCAGAACATATTCACCTGGTTCTAAGTCTCTTAAGAAAAGAGAAGTTGTATGCTAAGTTATCAAAATGTGAGTTTTGGTTAAGGGAAGTTAAATTCCTTGGCCATGTGGTGTCACAAGAAGGAATCAAAGTGGATCCATCAAAAGTTGAAGCAGTAGAAAAATGGGATGCACCAAGAAACCCATCAGAAGTCAGAAGTTTTCTAGGCTTGGCCGGTTATTACCGCAAATTTATTAAAGATTTTTCAAAAATAGCGGTACCTCTGACCAAGTTGACTCGAAAAGATATTAAATTTCAATGGGCTAAAGAACGAAGAAGGGCGTTCCAAACCTTGAAAGATAGCTTGTGTAGCGCACTAGTTCTATCTCTACCCGACGGAACAGAAGATTTCATTGTTTATAGTGATGCATCGAAGCTTGGTTTAGGCTGTGTTTTAATGCAAAAGGGAAAGGTAATTGCATATGCATCACGACAATTGAAAAATCACGAGAGACAGTACCCAACACATGATATGGAATTAGCAGCCGTGGTATTTGCCTTAAAAATTTGGAGGCACTATTTGCTGGGAACAAAGTGCAAGATTTACACATATCACAAAAGCCTTCAGCATTTGTGAAACCAAAAAGAGTTAAACATGAGGCAGCGTCGATGGATAGAACTAGTCAACGACTATGATTGTGAAATTCTTTATCATCCGGGGAAAGCTAATATCGTAGCTGATGCATTAAGCCGAAAAGAAAAAGGGGGAATTATCAAAGCTGTGGCGATGAAAATAGATGTGAGACCAGATTTGCATACAGATATTCAAAGGTGTCAAGTTGTGGCTGTAAAAGAAGGTCACTTGAAAACCGAATGATTGGGAAAAATGATTGCCAATCTAGAGAAGAACGACAAAGAAATACTATGTTTTCAAGGACGAATCTGGGTACCACTTTATGGAAATATTCGTGATAAAATTCTGAAGGAAAGCCACGAATCTCGATATTCCATCCATCCAGGTACTAATAAAATGTATAAGGATATGAAAACTTTTTATTGGTGGCCAGGACTAAAGAAAGACATAGCAAGGTATGTGGAAAAGTGTATGACATGCCTACAAGTAAAGATAAAGCATTAGAGGCCCTATGGAAAACTGCAATCCTTAGAAATTTCTGTTTGGAAATGGGATCATATTACAATGGATTTTATTATGAAGTTACCCAGAACTCCAAAAGGATATGATGCCATATGGGTAATAGTGGATCGTTTGTCCAAATCTGCGTACTTTCTACCAATGAAAGAGAGTTATTCATTAGAAAAGTTGGCTCAAATCTATATTAAGGAAATTGTGACAAGAGATGGAGTTCCACTATTTAACATTTCGGACAGAGATAGCAGATTTACATCGAAATTCTAGGGAAGTTTTCAAAAGGCATTAGGATCTCAAATTCGATTAAGTACAACATATTATCCTCAAACAGACGGTCAAAGTGAAAGAACAATTCAGACACTTGAAGATATGCTAAGAGCTTGCATCATAGATTTTGGAGGATCTTGGGAAGATCATCTTCCATTAATAGAATTTGCATACAATAATAGCTATCATTCCAGCATCAAAGCGGCACCATGTGAAGTGTTGTATGGTTGGAAATGTCGAACCCCTGTATGTTGGAATGAGGTGGGTGAGAAACAATTAACAGGCCCTGAGATTGTGCAAGTTACTTCTGAAAAGATTGATCAGATTCGGGAAAGAATCAAAACAGCTCAAGATCGTCAGAAAAGCTATGCAGATAAGGCGCAGGAAATCAATTGAATTTGGCGTAAATGATWTAGTGATGTTGAAAGTTTCTCCCTGGAAAGGAGTTATGAGATTTGGGAAGAGAGGTAAACTCAGTCCAAGATATATTGGTCCATTCAAAATCTGTAAACGAGTTGGACCAGTAGCCTACCAATTGGAGTTACCAGAGGAACTTAGTTTGATTCATAATACTTTCCATGTGTCAAACCTAAGGAAATGCCTTGCTGATCCTAGTATGGCAATACCACTTCCGGAGATTAAGTTGGATGACAAATTAAATTTTTTAGAAACTCCAAAAGCCATAACCGACCACAAAATCCATGTGTTGAGAAACAAGGAAATAAGCTTAGTAAGGGTATAGTGGCGATTCCACAAAAGATCAGAAGCAACATGGGAGTATGCATGTAGTGTGAAGCACGCATGAGGTGGGGCTTATTGAGTTTATTTATTTGGATGAAATCATTATGACTTCATGGTTAAGAAAACATGAATTTTATAATACAAAACCACCGC
>NW_020200995.1:29329-51620 GCF_001531365.2 Cynara cardunculus var. scolymus
ATAATGTTTAAAATATTTTCTAAGTGTTATTTGAGACCAGAGACCCGATGGATCAAAATAGTATGTTTTCAGTTTTGCTTCATAAGATGTTTGATTTGAAATAAATGTTTTGGTGATCCTCACCCTGCATTACATAGAAGGAAACCTCACTAGACATTCATGTCTAACCCTCATTTTCGTGTTTTCAAATTATGTTTGCAGGTAATGATTATAAGGGAAAGGGTGTTATGTGAATTACATCTCTATATGCTTAGCTGTTTTGGAAGCATAGATGCTAGGATACAAGAACTTGTACTTTTGGAATTTTTTGGTTGTGTATTTTGTATTACAGACTCTTGTATTAAGGACCTATGTGGGAAAACATGTATTCTATATATGAAATATGTGTTATATGCCATGTGTGGATTTGGGGTGTCACACTAAATCCCTATAATTTGTTTTGTAGAAGCCGCATGTGGACATTTGGTATTTTGACTCCGGATGCTCAAGACACATGACCGGTAATAAGAGGTTTCTCTCCTCATATAAAGAGAAGATTGGAGGAAAAGTGACCTTTGGGGATAATAAACAAGGAGAAATAAAGGGATACGGGGATCTACTACAAGGTAAGGTTTATGTCTCTAAGGTTGCTTATGTCTCTGGGCTTAAACATAATCTTTTGAGCATAAGTCAACTGTGTGATGGTGGCTACAATGTCAAGTTCCAAAAGGAAGCTTGCTCCATTATGTAATTATCAGGTCAGGAGCTGCTAAGAGCTAAGATAAAAGGCAATCTGTATCTCATGAACTTCTCACCAAGAGACAATTCAGAGACGCTCTGTCTCGTGTCTCACAAGAGTGAAGAAGCTTGGCTCTGGCACCACAAGCTATCTCATCTTAATTTCCAAAATATAAAGAAGCTTGTGAAGAATAATCTTGTTGACGAACTTCCTGCCATAAATTCGAAAAGGACCATCTCTGCTCTGCATGTGAAATGGTAAAGCTCAAAAGAGCATCCCACAAAACTAAGACAGATGTGTCTTGTGTTAGACCTCTGCATATGCTTCATGTGGATCTTTGTGGTCCAATCTCTGTGCAGAGCTTGTCTGGTAAGAAGTATATCTTAGTCTTAATTGATGAATACTCACGATATACTTGGATTGAGTTTGTAAGGCAGAAATCAGATGTCCCAGAACTGCAAATCAAATTAATGACCAAGATTCAAATACTTTTACAAAGCAGAATTCAGAAGCTGAGAAGTGATAATGGAACAGAGTTCAAGAACGCCAAGATCGACGCGTACTTGGACACAGAGGGCATAACCCAGAACTTCTGCAGAAAGAATAGAACTCTGGTTGAAGCTGCACGCACCACGCTTGCCGTCTCTGGTCTTCCAACCCGTTTCTGGGCAGAAGTAATCTCAACTGCCTGCTTTATTCAAAATAGAGCAACGGTGGTAAAGAGGCACATGAAAACGCCTTATCAACTGATCAACCAAAGAAAGCCTACCGTCAAATTTTTACATGTTTTTGGTTGCAGATGCTTCATCCTAAATGATCGAGATCAACTTCGCAAGTTCGATAAGAAGGCCGACGAAGGCAACTTCTTTAGCTATTCAACAAAAGCTAAGGTATACAGAGTCTTTAATCAACGAACCAAGACGGTCAAGGAATGCATCAATGTTCAGAGTACCTCAGCTCTGGACTCGATCTTAACGAACAGACTTCCAATTCTCAAGTAAAGTCAAAGTGATTGGAACTCAGGCTACTCTTTGAAGACTTCTTTGGTTACGAAGACATCTCTATACGTGCACCAAGAGATGCACCTGCGAGTGTAAGTGAAGGATCACAAACGACAAGCACATCTGACTTTGGTCCTTCACACACCTCTGCTTCCTCTGGAGATCATATCAATCCACAACCAGAGCAAACAAGCTCTGCATCAGTGCCCAGTCACGTAGAACCAGAGCATAATACCTCTGACTTTGCACCTGGTTCCTCTGTACCATCATCCAAGGGGGAGCAAGCAGAACCTTCTTCACCATCAACGAGCTCAATGCCAAACATGTCCATGGAACATGATCAAACGTCCCCCACTTCTGTATTTGTTCTAAGAACAAAATGGACAAAGGATCATCCTTTTCACCAAATGAAACCTTCAAGTAGCATAAAGACACGGGCTGCCACAGCTAATGAATGTTTATTCGTAAACTTCCTTAGTATGCTAGAACCTAACAAAGTACGTGAAGCCCTACAAGATCCTAGTTGGGTCGATGCCATGCAAGAAGAGCTCCAACAATTCGAGAGAAATAAGGTATGGACTCTTGTACCTTTACCAAAGGATAAAATTGCAATTCACTGTAAGTGGGTTTTCAGGAACAAGAAGGATGAGGATGGGATCGTGGTAAGAAATAAAGCTAGGCTCGTAGCAAAAGGCTATTGCCAAGAAGAAGGCATAGACTATGATGCGACCTTTGCGCCAGTAGCAAGGCTAGAAGCTATACGCTTGTTCTTAGCCTTCTCTTCACATATTTAAGTCAGCCTTCTTGAATGGTAAGTTGAAGAAGGAAGTCTACATTCAACAACCTTCGGGGTTTGAAAGCTCCACACATCCAGAGCATGTCAATTTCTTGGACAAAGCTCTGTATGGACTTAAGCAAGCACCTCGAGCCTGGTATGAACGTCTCTCGTGTTTTCTCTTATCTAATGGTTTTGAAAAATGTAAAATCGACACAACTTTGTTCATTAAGAGGTATAAAGGTGAGATGCTCTTAGTACAGATATATGTGGACGACATTATATTTGGCTCAACAAACCAGAGGCATTGTGATAAGTTATATGCGTTAATAATGAGCATGATGGGAGAATTCCTCGACTTGCAAGTAAAACAGAGGGAGGACGGTATAACTCTTCCACCATTAGAACACCAATCACGATGGAAACTATGCTTAACACAGATCCATCTGGAAAACCGGTGGATGTTAAGACTTACCGTGGACTGATTGGATCACTACTATATCTCACGGCTAGTAGACCAGATATTCTGTTTGCCACCTGTCTCTCTGCACGTTTTCAAGCAAATCCAAAAGAATCTCACTTTTCGGCTGTAAAAAGAATCTTTAGATACCTTAAAGGGACTCAATTTTTGGGTCTTTAGTATCCAAAGTATTTTGGTTTTGATCTTATTGCGTACACAGATTCTGATCATGTAGGTTGTAAACTCGATCGAAAGAGTACATCAGGGAGCTGCTAATTACTTGGGGACAAGCTCATAAGCTGGACCTCGAAGAAGCAGAACTGCGTCTCTACCTCCACAGCTGAAGCAGAGTATGTAGCTGCAGCCAATTGCTGTTCCCAAGTGATATGGATGAAGACTCAACTGAAAGACTATGGCGTAGAGTTTGAGAAGATTCAAATTATGTGTGACTCAGAGAGTGCTATCGCAATCACAACCAATCCTATGCAACATTCAAAAACAAAGCACATCGATGTTCGATATCATTTCATCAAGGACCATGCAGAGAAAGGTACGACTGAAATGTTTTTGTTAGTACAGATTTACAACTTGATGACATATTTACAAAAGCTCTTGATGAAAAGTCGTTTAATTTTCTGGTTAGCAAGTTGGGTATGCTTAATCTTTCAAACTAAGCCAAAGCCTCTGTATTCCTTTATGCATACTTCTGTTTTCATTGATTATTTGTATTGGTCCATGAGACAGAGCCTCTACATAGTACATGCAGAGCCTCTTACTCAAAGTCCTAGTTGTTTTGTGATACAGAGCCTCTGTACCTTGATTATTATCCATATGCTCTACTTATCACAAATGATTCAAGCATAGTTCAAGGGGGAGCAAATAAGAAGAGCTTAAGTCGAGGGTGAGCAAGAGATCATGTCACACAGAGCCTCTGTATGTACTATACAGAGCCACTGCTTCAAAACTTTTCATGATTATAGAACAGAGCCTCTGTATGTACTGTACAGAGCATCTGCCTCAAAACATAGCAAGTTTTCTACAAAGGACATGTATAGTCCAATCACGAGTCTCTGTATGAGAACCTAAGGTATGTTGTCTTCTTCTGCATGTAGTACTCTGGTTCTCTACAAAACCTCTACTTCTCACTAACCAGAGTATTTACACTTGAAATTTTTTTGAAAATAAAAATATATTATTTTATTAAGAAGGCGTAAGGTTCATTTTAATTGTTTAATAAAAGTTGTCACCTACATTAAGCGTCACCGCCTGTGAGCTTATCTTTTCAAACATGGGAGGCGCCACATGCAGCTGGCAATCCATGTGGCGCGCCCCCATAGGCTGTGAGAAAACCAGTTCAGTTTTTTAACTGACGTTTGAGGCGCTAAACACTCAAGTGTTTATATTTTATTCTATTTAAACAAATTTTACCCCCAAAATAATTTTTGCGCTTACAAAAATTTTCAAGAATTCCCGTCGTCTTCATCTTTCAACCGCCATAGTTAAACTTCAAAGCTCTCAAACCAATGATCGGAATCGTATTCAAACTTTCAACGTTCATCCCGTTTGTCAAGTAAGTCGCAAAAACCCTTTCCTCCCACCTATTACTCGATTCAAGAACTGATTCTTGAAACCATAGATTCCTGTAAACCCCTCTTTTTTTTCAAAAAACCTGCAACCATGTCCTCCTCAGAATCTGGAAACTCTCAAACTCATAATACAACCCACAAAACTATGGAAGATACCAGTCAAAACCTAGTTCCTCTTCCTATCAAACCGAATAACGATGCCCTAAACCTCCAACTTGAAAACTTTGACACCAAATACCATCCCATGATCAATATCCTCCAAAACCACTTCTTAAACCCAGCCCTGACAAACACAGATGACCTTGTTCCTGAAAAGGTACATCCAAGAATACTAGCAATCTTGTTCCATAACTGAATCTCAAAGAGGAATCGTAGGAGATTTCTATGTCTCTTCCCAACCGGAATTCGTCACAGTTCGTATTTCAAGGTCTATGTTTTTGCGGGTTCTTGAAATCCAAAAAAAACTAACCTAACACTTTCTGAGTACGCCCCTCTCCCTTCTGTGGACGAAATAGTGGCCTTCTTGAAGTTTTTGGGGAACAACAAGGCCATCCAATACCCATCACAGTATCGCCGTCAATACTTACCACCAATGTGGAATACTCTTTTCACATTGGTCAACATATTGCTGACTGGAAAGATAGGGAGCCTCGACAAGTGCTCAACAAATGTTCTTTAGATCTTCTACGGAACCTTCTTCGACCTATCTCTCGACTACTCCTTGATACTCTACATAGAGTTCAAGGCTGCCATGGCCAAGAAGTGGCCAAAGGAAGATAGTTGTCGTCTCTGTTATTTCCATGATTCTTGGGTCTTCTTCTAAGAGCAGCTCTCGATGACAACAATATTGATGTGGATCGTCTACCTGTTCACAATGTGAACGTGCTCACATAATACAGACCTATAGTGAACAAGGAGGGTTATGAAGCAGAGAGGCTTATTCCAAAAAGGCTCATGAGTTATATGAAGTCCAAGGAGATTAGAATAGCATACAGACGTATACGCGAGACACTAGAACCAGTGTCTCGAACCCTGTTACGCATAGGAACAGCCGATGAAGAAGAGAGGACTGAGGATACATAAAGGCCTCAGGCAGAGGGAGAGACGGTGAGAGCAGGTGGAGAGAGAGAATGAGAGTAGAGGAAGAAAGGGTGTGAGTGGAGCAAGAGAGAGTGAAAGAAAGAAAAAGAGAGGAGGCAAAGAAAAAGAGAGCTGAGAGGGAGAAAAAGAAAAAGGAAGAGGCAGAGCGAACAAAGCAAGAGAGATTGGCTGAGCTTGCTAGTGTTAGAGCAGAGGCAGAGCGAGCAGAAAAAGCTCGCCAAGCAAAGATTGCTCGTCTGAGGGAAGAGGCAAGACTCAGAGCAGAAGAAGTGGCTCGTCAAACCTTAGCTCACTCCTCTATTCCAAACCAAGGGGATGATCAAGAGCACTACGACGATGCTGCACGGTCTTATACAAGTGAAGAAAGTGAGGAAGAGAGTGAAGAAGAAGAGAAGGAGAAAGAAAAAGATAGTAAGGAAGAAGAAGAGGAGAGTGAGGAGGAAGAAGAGGGAGGAGGTGCAGAGCTGCTCTGCCTTAGGGCGAGCCAGAGCAACCTAGGCTAAATAGGCACACTAGATTTACCTCCCCAACTCCCAGTGTAAACACATTATCTGACTCCAGTGGTCGAGACATCAGAGTCATTGAAACAGAGGTGCACACCTCGAACTCTAGCCAACCTAACCAACCAGAGGTCGCATGTGCCTCTGGTTATAACAGCCAAATGGGAAGCCTCACCACAGGGAACACCCTCTCAAAAGGGTGCAACCTTTGAAAACATAAGTGATATGTCTCCCCATATCACGCTACTTTCCCCTACATAGGAATTTGTTTCCTCTACATGAGTAGATTCCCAACCTTGTTCATATCAAGGAATAGGTGCACTTGGCTTAAAGATTCTCGACCGGTCTCTTAGCCCACTCATGGAGAGCCCTCTGGCTGGCTCTGAACCAGCCTTGGGTCCTCTCCCTGACAGAACAGAGGTAGTGAACTCTCATCAAGGAGAACCACGAGGATCCTCTGGAAGTCCTTCCCCGACTAACGTCAATCAAGTCGTGAATGAAAGCGTCCCTGGAACGGGGACTCACTCTGGCCCATGTGTTGTGCCAGAGGTTACACCATCTGCATATGTCACTAGGGAAGAGTTCCATTCCCTTTTCACCTCTATGCGATGCTCATTGGAAGAGCTAAAACTCATCATGGCCCGTGCAGAGCCGTCCCCTTCTGCACCTGCTCTGGATGAGATACGAGCATCCTTGGCAGTACTAAGAGCTGAGTCTACGACAAATGCTTCTCGTATCAACACTCTCATGGAATTGACGGTACACAATATAGAAAAATTACAACAGGTCGTCGCATCAATAGAGAGGGTTGAGGAGTCCACATCTCTTAACAACCAGGCCCTCATACCTCTGAATGTACCTGTGGACTATGTCACACAGAGCGCCATGAATGCTCTAGGTGACAGACTCCTACAGAAGGTGGCGGACCTCACTACGGAATTCAATAGCAAAGCCACAAAAGCAGTGAAGGACATCAACGACACTCTTGCCTGATTCAACTACCGCTCAGACGATGAAATGCAAAAGGTTGGCATTGCAGTCGACGAACTCATCAAGACCATCAAGGAGACGATCAAGACAATGCCTCGAGTAGAGGACCAAAGGCCCAAACAAAGAATGGATCCATCTTCGTGTGCTGAACCGTCAAACAGGAGGCGACTTGACGATAATGAGTACCCAGACGAGTCTGGTCCTCAAAATCATCAAGAGGGGGAGAACTTACCTACAACCATCCCATGTACAACACCTATGGCTGCCCCCTCTGCACCAACGTCCTTCGCCCCACGCCAACAAGCTCAAAATCCTTCAAGGCAGAGAAGACAAAGGCAACTAGTGCCAAACAACACAGAGGCGATTCACAAAGGAAAAATGCCAATGGCTTCACAGGCAGAGCCAGCCAGGCCGCAAAAGACTACCTAAGTGATAGATCTTATGTATGTCTATGGATTAGATGATTTAGATCTGGCTCTTTTCTCTTCAACAGAGTATGCTATGGACATGGTTGCTCCTTCAACCACAACACAACAAGAAGAAGAGGTGGACGTTGTGAATGTGGCTGATCCATCACTCTTACACATTCCAGTTGCCATTCCTTTAAAATAAGTCACCATTGTTTCTCCTCCACCACATCCAAAAACCCACAGAGCTAGGGTCTCTGCCCCAAGGGACCAGGGTTGTCACTCCTATGATGAGGCAGCAGGTACCTGTCAAGCCAAACAGAGCGGACACAAAAAGCACAACTAGCGGGCAAAAACGGAAGCATCATTCTGATCGTGTCTAAAGGATCAAAGCAAGTATGGATGCCATGTTCACGCCAATACCCCTCAACAAACCTATCATGGACAAGGCAGACAACGAGGAGCTCTACCAGTACCTCTACAACCTAAGAGAAGAGACACCAATCCAATAGATCAGTCTTCATCCTATGGTTCAAGAGCACATCAGGCAGAGATTTATAGCTCGCTACACTCAGCCAATCACTGTAGTCCACTTAGTAGATGGAATAAAGCAGATCCTTGATATAAAGAGGCGCACCTTCGCACATAATCAGATTGTTTTCCATGAGTACATAGTGGAGAGGTCTCACAGACGGATATGTAGGTTCACATATTGTGATCTTACAAATCTGAATCCATGGGATCTTCTTCATCTGTTTTACTTCATAGATCGTCAAAAAGGACAAGGGTGTCAAATACGTTGTCGCCAACTCTACCGTTCGCCAAACAATGACAGAGCTGCTTGACTTCAGAAGTAAGTTCGACTTCCAAATAGCTCTGGATCTAGGAACAGATCAACTGACAGTTGCTGCTCCAAATGAAGACTGACAAGGCATCAACAACATCCCCTCCTGAACGGTTTTGGTGGAACCAGAAGTGGCAGTGGTGTTTCGAAACGAGCATAAACATAAGATCTTGTTTCGAGACAACCAAAATTTAAAGTACTACAACTCTACTCTGTGCTATATAAGAGACAATATGGTCAGGAGTAGAAACAACTCCTTTGGAGCAAAGGAGCGAGCCAAAATTATCCTGAGGTCGATTCGAAATATGCTTGAGTTTCGTGAACTTCTTAGGAAGTTCATTAGACTTCAAAATATTTAGACCTCTTATCTTTTGTAAGTACTTCTTTATTTTTGATTCAACGTAATTTTAATTTCAATCGTATTGTACTTCATTATATAGTTAATGTAAACCAGAGGTTCCTTTTAACCTCTATTTTTTATTAGACTTCTGTTTTGTAAATCAAGTAAGAGTCCTTCTTATTTACACTTAGGGGGAGATTGTTAGACCCCAGCTTGTGAAAGTGTAAGTCAGAAGTGTCTTGCTCTAGTCAAATAAGACTTAGTATATAGAAGTTGTCTTGCTAAGAGCTCTCATGCAGAAGATCAAGGACCAGAGCTCTTACTCAGAGTGAAGGTTCCTTTCATACAGAGCCCATGCTCTATCTTCGTGAATGCTCAAGTCTTGTGTGTCAAAAAGCATAAGCGCTTGACTTAAAGCAACAACTCGAAGACCTAGAGCTTTTGCATAGTACATGCAAAGCTTCTGCATATACAGAGCCTCTGCATAGTACATGCAGAGCTTCTGTATGCTCATGCAGAGCTTCTGGCTACCTTCTTCATGGAAGCACGTGTTAATCCAGACATTTACACAAAGCGTCTAACAGATTTAAGGCGGCTTGACCAAGTCTGCTCCGCTATTCAATGGAAGCCTAAGATAAGGATGCGGACTAGTTAGCTCAGAGTTCCATGCCTTTTTATAGCAAAGTTTGTTAGACCTAGGCGTATATAAGGAGGCCTCCGTCTTAGGTTCAAAGTACCTGAAGGAGCCGACTTATACTATACGCGTATTCTTGTGAGATTAGTTTTTGTTCTTCAATTGTTCATCATTATCAATAAAAGCATTCGGTTATTCCAAGTATTATTCACTATTTACTTTCTTCTTTAAATATTATGTTTAATCAATAGAAATACTTTGTTGTTCTTAATTCTTATTTTATGCAAACAACATTTCTGCAAATTGAGAGTATCTGGGTTCCAATAGATAGTATGGATGCAATGATGAAGCCATCACCCCTAGACAAGCCAATAAGAGACAAGGCAGACATCAAAGACATCTCCAGTTTCTTTACAACCTGCGAGAGGAGTCACTGGTCATCAAGATCAATCTCCATTCAATGGTCGAAGAGAACACCAGGCAGAGGTTCTTACATCGCTACACACAGCCTATCTCTGCAGTCCACTTTGTCGATGGAATCAAGCAAATCCTCGACCTCAAGAAACGTACCATTGTGCACAATCACATCGTCTTTCATGAGTATACTATGGAGATGTCTGATAGACAGATTCGCACGTTTACGGATTTTGATCTTATAAATCTGAATACATGGGACCTTCTGTCTCTGTATTTCTTGAAGGATCATTAGAAGGATAAGGGGCTCAAATATGTTGTGGCCAATTCTACGATACGACAGACAATGATGGACCTACTCGACTTTAGATGCAAGTTTGACTTTAAACTAGCTCTGGCCCTGGGAGTGGATCAATTGAGTGTCGCTGAACCAAACGAAGATCTACAAGGCATCAATAACATTCCCTCATGGAATGTGTTGGTGGAACCAGAGGTGGGGGTGGTCTTCCGAAATGCACAAGGAAAGAATATATTTTTTCAAGATGACAAGAACTACAAGTACTTAAACTCTACTTTGTGCTACATCAGATATCACTTAGTCAGGAGCAGAGATACCTCCCCTGGAGCAAAATAAAAAGCAAAAAATATCCTAAGGTCAATTCACAACATGTTGGAGTTTTGATAACTTCTTAGGAGGTTCATCAAACTTCAACACATCTAGACGTTATTTTTGTAAGCATTTTTCTATCTTTTTAGTCAATGTAATTTCCTTTCAATCGTATTGTACTTTCTAGATAGTTAATGTAAAACAAAGATACCTTTTAACCTTTGGCTTTGACTAGACTTATGTTTTCAATTCAAGTAAGAGCCTGCCTTATTTACACTTAGGGGGAGATTGATAGACCCCAACTTGTGAAAGTGTAAGTAAGAAGTTTCTTACTCTAGTTAATAGGACATAGTCTATTGAAGCGGTCTGGACCAAGAGCTCTCATGCAGAAGATGTCAAGAACCAGAGCTCTTAATAAAAAAGTGAAGGTTCCCTTCATACAGAGCCCGCACTCAATCTCCATTGACGATCAAGCCTTATGCGCCAAAACCCATAAGCGCTTGATGCAAAGCTACAACTCCAGACACAGAGCCTCTGCATATGCAGAACCTCTGCATAGTACATGCAGAGCTTCTGTATAATACATGCATAGCTTCTGGCCTCCTTCTCCATGGAACGCGCTTGCAAGTCCACACATTCTCGCAAGCGTCAAACAGATTTAAGGTGGCTTGACTTAGTTCGCTCCACTTAGGAAATCAAAGATAAGGATGCAGACTCGGCAACTCAAAGATTCAAGCCTCAATTATAGCATAGTTGTTTGACCTAGGCGTATATAGGGAGGCTTCCACCTCAGATTCAAATTACCTGAGAGTGCCGACTTATACTATACCTTTTTATTGTGAGAATACATTTTAGATTGATTGTTCTTTACTTTTCATCTAATAAAAGCATTCGATATATTCAAGTCCTTTAGTGTTCTTATATATTTTGAATATTTCGCTTGATCATTCTTGATACACTGATTGTATATCAATCTGATTATTTATCAACTGTTTTTTTTGGGAATTAAGAGTATCTGGGTTCCAACATTGGGTGACCTAGTCAATTGACACATTCAGAGGAATGAGCATTTGAGCGTCTTGAGATGAAGTGGAAGCTCCATCCCTCTGAAAGTGTGCAAGGACCTTTTGTAGGGTCAATGAATTGCCTTCCGTCAATTCTTGGAGATGATCAAGGCGAAAGGCATTTGTCAAAGACTCAACCCTCAATACTGCTAAGGATGATTGAACCTCATCCAGAGCAGATGCAGAAGGAGATGGCTCTGCATGGGCCATGTTGAGTTTTAGCTCATCCAAGGAGCACAGCACAGTGGTGGCAAAAGACTGGAACTCGTCCTTTGTGACATATGCTGTTGTGGTAACGTCTGGCTCAACACATGGGCCAAATGAGTTCTTGTTCCTAGGACAGCTTCTGTTTCGACTTGTGCAATGTTGGTCAAGGAAGGATTTCCTGCGGATCCTTGTGTCTCTCTCGGGGGAGAGGGCACTATCGCTATTCTGTCGTGAAGAGTTTCCCCAGCAGGTTCAGAGCCTCCCAAAGGACCCTCCACGAGTGGACTAGGAGACTAGTCAAAAGTCTCTAAGTCTTGTGCACCTATTCCTTGCTCTGAACAAGATAGGGAAATAACTTATGTTGAGCAAACAAATTCCTCAGGTTCAGAGAGTAGCGTCGTATGGGGGAGACATACCACTTGTCTTTTCAAAGGTCTCACCCTTTTGAGAGGGTGATCCCTGGAGTGTTGCATCCTTTTGACTGTTTTGGCTAGCTTGGGATCGAGGAATGCACCTCCTGTTCTATGATCTCTGTGTCCTGATCACAAGAGTTAGAAGATGTGGTAGCAATAGGAGTTGGGCTAGAAAAATATATGTGTCTATTCACTGTCCTAGGCTGCTCTGGCTCGCCCTGAGGCAAAACAGCTTCTTCACCTTCTCCCTCATCATCTTCTTCATTCTCTTCAAATTCAACAGCTACGCCCACATCATCATGAAGGGCGTCTTTCCATTCATTTGTTGCATTTGACCTAACAACAACATCGTCATGTGCGTCTTCCCCATCATTTGTTGCATTAGACCCAGCAACATCTTGACACTCTTGTTCATCTTCTTCTTCAGAACTTGAGAAGAGCCCTATGTCTTGTTTGGCTTCTTCTCTTATGATTCTCTCTTCTTCTTCTTTCTCTCTTTCTACTCTCTCATCCTCTGCCTTCCTCATCTTTTCTATTTTTTCTCTCTTCCTCTTTGCCTCCATCCCCTTTCTTTTTTTCTCCCTCTCTCTTTTCTGCCTTACCCCCTTATCCTCTGCCTGAGGCCATTGTGCCTCCTCTATTTCCTCACCCTCTTGGTTCAACCCTTAGAGTGTCGGGGTTTGAGGCACTGGTTCTAGTGCCTCGAGTACACGTCTGTATCCCTTCCTTATCTCCCCCGTCTTCATGTATGCTAGCAACTTCATAGGGATTGGCCTCTCTGTAGCATACCCTTCCTTGTTCAAGCTAGGCTTGTATGAAAAAAGGATATTCACCTTGTGCACAGGCAGATTCGCCACATCAAGATTGTGCTCATCAATGCTAGGTCTTAGAAGAAGACCCAAAAAATGAGGAAATAGAAGCGCTGGCAAGTCCTTTCCCTTTGCCGCCTCCTGGCACTTCCTGGCAACTGTGGCCTTAAACTTCATATACAAGATCAAGGAGTAGTCCAAGGAAAGATCAAAAAAGATCCCGTACATGATCTGTAAGATGTTGGTTGAACACATGTGTGAGACTCCCAATTTTCTTTGTCAAAGATCGATTTGACCATTGTGAACAATGTGTTCCACATTGGTGGCAGGTACTGTCTTCGATATTGTAAGGGATACTGGATCACCTTGTTGTATCCCAACAACATCAAAAATCCACCAGCTCATCTCTAGATGGGAGAGGGGCATACTCACTGAAAACAAGGTCAGTCTTGGTTAGGATTTGAGGAGCACGCGAGAAAAGTGACCTAGAAATTCTGACAGTGACGTACTCCTTGGAGGAGGGTACGTAGAATTCGCCAACAATCCTGCGTTGAGATTCTGTAACAGCATAGGTTTGCCAAAACTCCTAGATGAAACGTTCAGGGACAAGGTCGTCGGCGTTTGTGAGAGTAGATTTCAAGAAGTGATGTTGGAGAATATCAACAATGGGACGAACATTGGGGTCGAAGCTGTCCAATCTGAGATGAAGTGTGTGATTATTTGGCTTCAGTGGAAGGGGAACCATGTTTTGGCTGGTTTCTTCCACCGTTTTGAGGGTTGTGGTTTGAGTTTGGGAGTTGGCGGAGTTGGAAAACGACATTGTTGCAGGTTTGATTGAAAGTGATGAGTGTTCTAAACAATCGGTTCTTGATTCTTTGAATAAAGATTTGGAGAAGGTTTTGAAGAACTTACTTGGAGAGAAATCTTGGTTGATTCAACCACAGGTCGATGTTACAGTAAGCTTTAAGGTTCGTCAATGGCGGTTATGCTTTGAGAGCTTGAAGACGATAGAATATCTGAAGAACTTTTGAAAGCGTAAAAGATAATTTGGGGGAAAAAACTTGTTTAAATAGTAAAAAAAATTCTAGGTACTCAAGTGAAACGCGCCCCTGAAGCGTCAAAAACTGAAGCGGTTTATTCACTTGCCTGCGGGGAGATGCCACATGGCCTGACAGGCTGTAAATGGTGCCTCCCATATTTGAAAAAATAAAAATACAGGCGGTGACACTTTTGTAAATGACATCTTAATTTAAAATATTAAAAATAATAATTGTACGCCTTCCTTAAAGACACAGAAGAAAATCCATACTCTGGGTTGTGAAAAGGAAAAATCAACCTGAGACAGAAGCTCTGTGTTTGAATACAGAGTTGCTATGTACTTAGGTTGTTTATTTAGATTTGAAAAAAAAACAGAGTATAGTAGAGTGAAAGATTACATACCTTAGGAACTTATACAGAAACTCATGGTTGGACTATGCATATCCTCTGTCTAATAAACTTGTTATGATTAGAGGCAGAAGCTCTGTATAGTACATACAGAGGCTCTGTCCTATAATCAGGAAGGTTTATAGAGACAGAGGATCTATATAGTACATACAGAGGCTCTGCATGATGCATGATCTGATGTTCCCCCTCGACTTTAGCTTCGCTTAACTTTCTCCCCCTTGAACTATGCTTGGATCATAAAGAATAGGAAATGCACAAGCATGGTGAATCAAGGTACAGAGACTCTGTATGTATTGTACAGAGGCCCTATCTGACAATAGGATACAGAGACTTGAGCAAGAGGCTCTGCATGTACTATGTAGAGGCTTTGTCCCATGGACAAAAACTTAAATAAATAGCAGAAACAGAAATATGCTCAAGAGCGATGTAAAGGCTCTGTATAGTGCATGTACAAGTGCATGTACAGGCTCTGTCTTAGTTAGTGATGATTGAGCATACCCAACTTGCTAACCAAAAAAGTGAATCTCTTTTCATCAAGAGCCTTAGTGAAAATGTCAACAAGTTGATGATTTGTACTTACGAAAAACATTTCAATCATACCTTTCTCTACATGGTCTTTGATGAAATGATAGCGTACATTGATGTGCTTTGTTTTGAAGTGCTCCACGGGAGTGGCTGTCATCGCAATTGCGCTTTCAGAATCACACAGAATTGGAATCTTGTCAAACTCAACGCCATAGTCTTTCAGTTGAGTCTTCATCCAAATTACTTGGGAAAAACAGCTTGCTACGGCGACATACTCTGCCTCAGTAGTCGAGGTAGATACGCAGTTCTGGTTTTTTGAAGTCCAGTTTATAAGATTGTCACCAAGCAATTGACAACTCCCTGATGTACTCTTTTAATCAAGTTTGCATCCTGCATGATTAGAGTTCGTGTACGCGATAACATCAAAGCCATACTACTTAGGATACCAAAGACCCAAATTTTGTGTTCCTTTTAGGTATCTAAAGATTCTTTTCAGGGCAGATAGATGAGATTTCTTAGGAATTGCTTGATATCTAGCATAGAGACATGTAGCAAACATGATGTCTGGTCGACTAGCCGTGAGATACAGCAGTGATCCAATCATTCCACGGTAGGTCTTGACATCCACCAATTTTCCAGATGGATTTGCGTCAAGCTTAGTTCCTGTTGCGATTGGTGTTCTCATTATTGAAGAGTTGTGGAGTTTGTATTCTTTAATATGTCAGAGACATATTTAGCTTCGCTATTAAAGGTACCATCCTCTCTCTGTTTTACTTGCAAGTCGAGGAAGAATGTTAATTCTCCCATCATGCTCATTTCAAACTTTCTCTTCATCAAAGCAGAGAACTTATCACAGTGCCTTTGGTTCGTTGATCGGAAAATAATGTCGTCCACATAAATTTGGACTAGGAGCATCTCACCTTTATGCCTCTTAATAAATAAAGCGATATCGATTTTACCTTTTTCAAAACCATTTGATAAGAGAAAAGACGAAAGATGTTCATACCAGGCTCATGGAGCTTGTTTAAGTCCATACAAAGCTCTGTCCAAGAAATAGACATAGTTAGGATGTGTGGAGCTTTCAAACCCCATAGGTTGCTGAACGTAGACTTCCACCTTCAGCTTACCATTCAAAAAGGCTGACTTGATGTCCATTTGATAGACCCGGAATCCTTGATGTGCAGAGAAGGCTAGGAATAAGCATTTAGCTTATAGCCTTGCAGCTGGTGCAAAGGTCTCGCCATAGTCTATTCCTGCTTCTTGGCAACAGCCTTTTGCTACAAGCCTGGCTTTATTCCTTACAACGATGCCATCCTCATCTTTCATATTCCTGAAAACCCATTTACAACCAACAACAATTTTGTCCTTAGGTAAGGGAACACGAGTCCATATCTTGTTTCTTTCAAATTGTTGGAGCTATGCTTGCATGGCATCAACCCAACTCAGGTCTTGTAGGGCCTCATGAACTTTCATAGGCTCTACCATGCTATGAAAGTTTACGAATAAACATTCATTTGTAGTGGCAGCTCTTATCTTCACACCACTTGAAGGTTCACCAATTATCTCGTGAAGAGGATGATCTTTTGTCCATCTCGTCGTTGGGACGGGAACAGAGGTTGGGGTCATTGGATCATGTTCCATAGTTTGCTCTGGCTGTGAATTCGCATGATCACCAGAGGTGTGTGAAGCACCAGAGATAGATGTACTTGTAGTTTGTGGTTCTTCATTAACACGTGCAGACTCATCTCTGGGTGCACGTACAGAGATGTCCTTATCATCAAAGAGATGTACTCATCAAAAAGAGCTTGAAAACTGTTGTACTCATTTAGACATTGAGCACGTCAATTTTTCAACATCTTAATTCCACCTTCCAGATGGTTTGCCAGTTGATCCCACGGATCTATGGCAGATTCATAAGCGTCTATAGATTGAAATATCTCATCAGGAAGGGCCATGATTAAAAGCCTCTTGGATTTCTGGTCCACTTCCACTCCTCTCTTGTCCTCATCATCCCAATCTCTACGAAGCTTGGGAACTCTTCTGGTAGGTACTTCAACTGTGTCGCCAGCAGCAAGAATGCGGGGAATTAGGGTAGTAGGTACAAAAGGGCCTTTCAAAATTGACTTGTAAATTCAAGATCGAGTCCTTCATAAAAATTTATCATTCGAATTTTCCATTGGGATATTCTTCCCTAATGAGAGTCGGAGGTTCCGTAAGGGAACCAGCGCTATACATGGAGTTCCATGATTGACTAGACATTTCGTTTAAGAAATTTTAAGAAGAAAATTTGACTTAAAAGTGATAGTAGAGTTTTAACCGATTCCCAGAATACTAAAAGCAAACGTTTTCAAACAGATCAAAATTAAGAATGAAATTCCTTTTAAAAACGAATAATCAGAAATTAAGAGAGGTATCCTGATGGATATCGATCGACTAGTCAATGAATTTGATTAGCTAGCTTTGATACCAATTGTTGGAACCCAAATTCTCTTAATTATCAGAAAACACAGTTTGGAAGAATATGAATGGAATAAAACAGTGTACTGAAATGATCAAACGAAATATTCACCAAAGATAAGAACACCAAGTAACTTTGAATAAGTTGGATGTTTTTTATTAGATGAGAAAATAATAACTCTCAATCTAAAAAGTATTCTCATAAGAACTGGCTATAATCTAAGTCGGCACTTTCAGGTTATTGTAACCTGAGGAGGATGCCTCTTTATATACGCCTACCTAAAACAGACTATGCTAAAATTGTGGCTTGAAACTCTAAGCACTGACTCTGCATCCTTATCGTTGACGACCCTTGAAAAGTGGAGCGGACTAAGTCAAACCGCCTTGATTTTGTTTGACGCTTATGAGAATATTTGAACTAAGCACGCTTTCCATGGAATTCGGAGACTAGAGGCTTTGCATGTACTATGCATAAGCTCTGTGTCTGGAGTGTAGCTCTGTATCAAGCGCTTAAGATTTTTGACGCTTAAGGCTTGATCATCCATGGAATTGAGCGCGGGCTCTGTATGTGAGATCCTTGGCTCTTGGAGTAAGAGCTATGTCTCTTGATCTCTTCTGCATGAGAGCTCTTAGTCCAGAAAATTTTTAAAGACTAAGTCCTACGGACTAGAGTAAGAGGCTTCTTACTTACACTTTCACAAGATGGGTCAGATAATTTTCAACGAGTATACAGTGGAACGATCCCATGGGTAGATCTGTATCTTCACTGATTACGATCTGATTAATCTTAATCCCTAGGATATTCTCTCCGTGTATTTCTGCACTTACCACAAAAAGGATAAAGGCATGAAGTATGCTTTGGCCAACTCCCCGATAAGGCAAACGATGATTGACCTTCTTGACTATCAGAGTAAGCTCGACTTCCAAATTGCTCTAGATTTGGGGGTTGACCAGCTAAATGTCACTGTACCCAACAAAGATTTTGAAGGCATATAACACATCCCCTCTTGGACGGTGCTGGTGGAGCCAGAACATGGGATGGTCTTCAAGAATGAACAAAGCAAGAAGGTGTTCTTCCATGAAGAACAACGCTTCAAATATTCTAACTCAACTCTGTGGTACATCAAGAACAACTTATTAAGAAGCAGAGATGCAACCCCTGGCGCAAAGGAGAGGACGAGCAATCTAGTCAAATCTATCGATAATGTATTGGAGGTTCGTGAACTTCTTAGAAGGTTCATGAAGCTTCTACATATCTAGGCCTCTACCTTTGTAAGTAATAGCTATCTTTTGTTTTTTCCTTCAAGTAATATAATTTACTTTCATCGTACTATAAAACATTAGATGGTCAATGTAATACAGAGGTCCTTTTTGATCTCTGGCTTCGATTAGACTTGTGTATTCATTCTAGTAAGAGTCTGTCTTATTTACACTTTGGAGGAGATTGTTAGATCCCATCTTGTAAAAGTGTAAGTAAGAATCCTCTTACTCTGGTCATTAGGACTTAGTCTTTTCAAGCTCTCTGGACAAAGAGCTCTTAAGCAGAATATATCAAGACACAAAGCTCTTACTCAAAGAGATAAGTTTCTCATATACAGAGCCCGTGCTCTACCCTGGAAAAGATCAAGACTTAAGCATCAAAAATGTTAAGTACTTGATATAGAGCATTACTCTAGCAGAGCCCTCTAAGTCTTCTACTCCCGTGGTTTGCACGCTCGGTTCAGCCTTTTCTGCAAGACTTCTAACATAATCTAGAACGCTTGACTTATTCTGCTCCACTTTCGAAGGAACGTGAAAGCTAAGAATGCGTAACAAGAACTCAGAGTTCGAAGCCATGATTCTAGGAGATTCTGTTTAGCTTAGTCATATAAAAGGAGGCATCCTCCTCAAGTTACAAAAGACCTGAAAGTGCCAAATAAGACTACGCTCTAAAATAGAGATTTATGTTATTACTAATTAGATTACGCTCCAAGTAAGAATACAAATTAGATTGAGAGTTTTCTGTTATTACTAAAAAATCTAATAAAGCTTCCGACTTATTCAAGTTTGTTTTACATTCTTACTTTCATCTTGAATATTTTGGTTACACCATTCAGTTGCATAGAGATGATTTTATTCATACTCTAATTTTACTGTGTTTCCTATTAATTAAGAGAAATCTAGGTTCCAACAGCCAATATTAAAGAAAGGTAGAAGAAGAAAACCTTCAGATACCCAACACTATGCATATAAAACCTGAGTTTGGATTTATTTTTCTTGACTATGTAGGCGATCATAGCTTTCAAAGAGTGTCTGAGTTTGGTCTTTGTTCTATAGAACATCTTGATTTTCTAAGGTATTGGTTGGACAATGATCTTTATGGTGAAATGATAGACCGCAAGATCATAAAAGAATTTCTATGTCGTAAGATGCTTGAAGAAGAAGTACCTGGTTACATCGACTTCAGCGACCTAGATTAATTAGAGATTTTTGTCATGTAAATTTTATCTTTCATTGTAAGTCTTATTTTTATATGTCTTTTCCTTCAGTGTACAACTTATATGTAATAAGTCTAGAATATACTGACTGAAACACTTGAAATGCTCCTTTGATTAATATAACCATTTCATCAACATCACTGAAAAAGATCCCTAAATAGAGTAATAGGAACACATGTCTATAAGTTCCAATATGCTCTTACGGTCAATGACAATCTTCAGTCAGTGAACATGTTCAGTTTCAATTTCCCTTGTACTTTTTCTTAAACTTGTAACTTAAGAAAACTTATATAGTAAAAATTGCATCACTGAAGAAGATCCCAAATAGTTAAAAAGGACATGTACTTTATATGTAACTTTTCCTTACTATTAAAATCTTAAGGCAATTTTTTTTATGTTTCTTTGTCATCATCAAATAGGGGGAGATTGTTGATCATGTCTCTCATTGATTTGATGATAATCCCTTTTACGATCCGAAGTATTATGTTTCTGTGTTTTCAGTTCCAGCGATCATCATTGTGACAACTGTCAAATTCGAAATCCCAGGTTAGCTATTATTAAGAATATATTAGTGTTATTGAAGTTAATTTATAAATTAGGAGTTAGTTAGATTAATTTAGTTGAGAAATTTTAAGAATTTCCGGTAGTTGCTTAGAAAGTCCGGTTCCGGTCCGAAATTATCCGAAATGTCCTATACAGTACCAAATGCTCTAATTTATACCCAATTTATATAAAACACTAAGATTTAGTGTTTTAAATATAAAACCTTTCTATTTAAATAAATTTAGTCATCGTGGGCTTTTAAAGTGAAGAAAAATGTCAAAATAGAAAAATCGGGCTTTTGTGCATTTTGGGCTTTCCTTTTAAAAAAAATTATGTGTGAGGGTGGGCTTGGGCCCTTATGGCTGGCCTTTTTCCCCCATTTCCCTCCCTTGGCCACATATAAATACTTTTTTTCTTTATTATTTTCATTTCTCCATTCAAAAATTCAAAACTCTATTGAAGATCCTTTACTCCACCCTCTCCATTCCAGCCAATTTTCACTCCAATCTTCATCATCAAGGCAAATTTTTTAAGCTTCAATCATAATCTCATACAACACAAGGTAATACCTTCATTCCTTTTTCATTTTCTTGTATGTTTTGGGAGAAAAATCCATTTTCTTGCATTCTTCATCATCTATTTCATGGGTTTCGAAAATCTTGAGTTTCAAGGTGAGATTATACACAAAAAACATGTAAAACTGTTTATTTGATGGTGGTAATCCATGACCCAAATGATATAACTCAAAGATATAGGAAGAAATCATGATTTTATGTGGTTTATTTTATGAAAACTTAATTTTTGGTGCTGACAGATTCTGTGTATGTGCACAAAATCGTCCATATCTTTTAAATGGCTTGTTCAAACGTTATGAGGTTTCCTTTAAAAGTTTATTTACTGAGTTGGGGTTGCATTGCATTTTGTCTGACTCAAAATCATTGAGTTTTGACCCCCAAAATGCTCAAAACATTATATCTACGCATATGAGATTTTCCAGTAGGTAAATCCTACTTTGAATGGTCATAACTTTCTGGTTAACCATCCAAAATTGTTGATTTTTCTTCTAGATGTTAGTTTATTTGCGATAGCTTTCAAATGCCACCGATTTCTTTCAAAATGGTGGTGATTTGAGGTTTCATTTTCCTAAATTAAGATGAATATGCAATCTGTCCGATTTTGACAGATTCGTATATGTGTGTTACATCGACCATATCTCTCTCATAACTCAATGAAAAAGGATGAATCTTCTTTTGAGAGTTATATTTATGGATTTTCTGTTATATGCAAGTGGAATCACATAAAATTATGGAGTTTTGATCTCCAAGCACCTTAAATTCTATAGGTGTGTAAAATGTAAAACCACCGGTAGGTAACCTTTACTTTGTATATTAATATCTTTCTACTTATTTGTTCTTAATGTATGATTCTTCTTCTAAAACTTTCTTTTATGAGTTAGGGTTCATTTGAATCCAGTCTCACTCAAAAATACGATGTTTTGGGGCATGAACCGATTTTTATAAGTTAGGTGTGCAATCTGTCAATTGATGGCAGATGTGTGCATGTGATTTTTAGGTGTCATATATTCCTCTCAACTCATCCAAAATGAGTGATTATTATCTTAAAAGTTTCGTATAAGTGTTAGGTTTCCAATCCAACTTGAATCTTTGCCGAACACGTAGTAGAACTATTTTTATGAGTATTTTACTAACATGGTGCAGTCTGCCATTTCAGTTGTGATAAGTTGCATTGCATGATTTATTTGAAGTAACATATCTTACCCAATCTTCATGAAATTTGGTCACGATGGCTATAACTCAGTGCTATAAACCATATAAAAAGATAGGAGCTTATCTCATTCTTTAAGTCTCTTTATTGGATCATTTTTTTAACCTAAGTTTCTGTCCAGAATCTGAAATTCTGGATTTGGATAAATATTGTAAAAATTGATATTCTATGGGATTATAGCAACATTT
>NW_020200995.1:56115-58779 GCF_001531365.2 Cynara cardunculus var. scolymus
AAGTTACCTAGGACTAGGAAAGGACATGACTCAATTTGGGTCGTAGTGGAACGGCTTACAAAATCCGCGCTCTTTTTACCGGTTCGAGAAGACTTCAGTATGGAAAGGCTTGCACAAATCTACATCGATGAAATAGTTACACGTTATGGTGTGCCTATTTCCATTATTTCGGATAGAGATGCACATTTTGCATCAAGATTTTGGCACACTCTTCAAAAGGCATTGGGTACGTGTTTGGATTATAGCACCGCCCATCATCCTCAAATAGATGGACAGTCGGAAAAAAAAAACTATTCAAACGCTTGAGGATATATTGCGTGTGTGTGCAATAGATTTTGGTGGGAGTTGGGATACCCATCTACCCCTTGTTGAATTCTCTTATAACAACAGCTATCACACCAGCATACAGTGTGCACCGTACGAAGCCCTATACGGACGTAAATGCAGGTCACCGCTTAATTGGGTAGAGATCAGAGCTAGACAGTTGACATGCTCAATATTATCCTGGAAATCACTGACAAGATTTCAATCATCAAGGAGAGACTTCAGACGACAAGAGACCGTCAGAAGAGTTATGCAGATAATCGGAGAAAGCCGTTGGAATTCCAAATGGGGGATAAAGTATTCTTAAAGGTATCGCCACGGAAGGGACCAGTATGATTCAGGAAGAGAGGCAAACTAGGTCCCAGATACATTGGTCCATTCGAAATACTCGAAATAATCGGACCAGTGACGTACAAGTTGAAGTTACCACAAAATCTAAGCACCATCCATGACACATTCCATGTGTCGAATCTGAAGAAATTCCTAATGGATCAAACAATAGTGTTGCCCCTGGATGACGTTCAGATTAGCGATCGGTGACATTTCGTTGAAGAACCAATCGADATACTGGACCGAGAAGTTAAACGGTTGAGGCGCAGTAAAATCCCTATTATTAAGGTCCGCTGAAAATGCGAAACATGGCCCAGAGTACACCTGGGAACGAGAAGATTTCATGAAAGGCAAATATCCGCATTTGTTTGTGGAGAAATCCATTAACAGTAGCAGTAATTAAATTTCGGGACGAAATTTCTCTAATAGGGGGAGACTGTGACAATTGTCAAATTCGAAATCCCAGGTTAGCTATTATTAAGAATATATTAGTGTTATTGAAGTTAATTTATAGATTAGGAGTTAGTTAGATTAATTTAGTTGAGAAATTTTAAGAATTTCCGGTAGTTGCTTAGAAAATCCGGTTCCGGTCCGAAATTATCTGAAATGTCCTATACAGTACCAAATGCTCTAATTTATACCCAATTTATATAAAACACTAAGATTTAGTGTTTTAAATATAAAACCTTTCTATTTAAATAAATTTAGTCATCGTGGGCTTTTTAAGTGAAGAAAAATGTCAAAATAGAAAAATCGGGTTTTTGTGCATTTTGGGCTTTCCTTTTAAAAAAAAACAATTTATGTGTGAGGGTGAGCTTGGGCCCTTATGGCTGGCCTTTTTTCCCCCATTTCCCTCCCTTGGCCACATATAAATACATTTGTTTCTTCATTATTTTCATTTCTCCATTCAAAAATTCAAAACTCTCTCATCTCTCTCTAGCTAGAAAACCCAAGAGTCACATTGAAGATCATTTACTCCACCCTCTCCATTCCAGCCGATTTTCACTCCAATCTTCATCATGAAGGCAAAATTTTGAAACTTCAATCATAATCTCATACAACACAAGGTAATACATTCATTCCTTTTTCATTTTCTTGTATGTTTTGGGAGAAAAATCCATTTTCCTGCATTCTTCATCATCTATTTCATGGGTTTCAAAAATCTTGAGTTTCAAGGTGAGATTATACACCAAAAACATGTAAAACTGTTTATTTGATGGCGGTAATCCATGACCCAAATGATATAACTCAAAGATATATGAAGAAATCATGATTTTATGTGGTTTATTTCATGAAAACTTAATTTTTGGTGCTGACAGATTCTGTGTATGTGCACAAAATCATCCATATCTTTTAAATGGCTTGTTCAAACGTTATGAGGTTTCCTTTAAAAGTTTATTTACTGAGTTGGGGTTGCATTGAATTTGGTCTCACTCAAAATCATTGAGTTTTGACCCCCCAAATGCTCAAAACATTATATCTACGCATATGAGATTTTCCAGTAGGTAAATCCTAATTTGAATGGTCATAACTTTCTGGTTAACCATCCAAAATTGTTGATTTTTCTTCTAGATGTTAGTTTATTTGAGATAGCTTTCAAATGCGACCGATTTCACTCAAAATGGTGGTGATTTGAGGTTTCATTTTCCTAAATTAAGATGAACATGCAATCTGTCCGATTTTGACAGATTCGTATATTCGTGTTACATCGACCTTTTCTCTCTCATAACTGAATGAAAAAGGATGAATCTTCTTTTGAGAGTTATCTTTATGGATTGTCTGTTATATGCGGGTGGAATCACATAAAATTATGGAGTTTTGGTCTCCAAGCACCTTAAATTCTATAGGTGTGTAAAATGTAAAACCACCAGTAGGTAACCCTTACTTTTGGTTATTCCTATTAGTAGGGAGCCGTTGATTTAGCCCGGTAATCGGATCGCATTGCTTTATCTTCAAAGCTCTATATCGAAAGGTGAGTTTCACGGCCCCTTTTTACTAATTTCTTGTTTT